>NC_068372.1:27675091-27975091 GCF_023724105.1 Carassius gibelio
AAAGCCGTGGATTCTCTTCTGGTTTTGCGTGAGAACCGGGGTTCTACATGTTGAAAATCAGCGTTTTAAAGATCTGCTTGAGATTTTTCTGAAGCTGAAGTATTCTTCAATAGATCAATTTGCAGCTTGTATTTGATATCAACCTAAAGTCCTTGCACATTTGCACAGTATTATAAATGGTGGGAGCTACAATGCAGTGGTGAAAGTTTGTGCTTGAGACACGCTGGGTCTTGGACTACCGTTGAACATTTTGGCATCTGTTAGATTTTTTGAATTTGAAATTAGTCTCTTATGGTGACCAAGGCTACATTTATTTAATAAAAAATACAGTATAGCAGTACGACTGAAAGTCTTTCTGTTTGTTACATGAATGAAACCCCATGAGCACTTCTGAAGTAACTGTCATTGGTGCAATGTTACAACATTGAGTCTCTGAAATATATTCAAGAGTTGGATTAGAAGTAAACTGCAATAATCTTATTCTTAACAAGTATGTTTGTCTTATTTTTCAGCTAAAATATCAAAAAATCTGGTAACACTTTAGAATAGGTAACACCTATTACTTGCTTATTAGCATGCATATTACTAGATTATTAGCCATGTATTTGTGCTAATTAAGAGCATATTAATGCCTTATTCTACTTGACCTTATTCTACATCCCTAATCTTACCCAATACCCAAACTTAACAAATACCTTACTAACTATTAATAAGCAGCAAATGAAGAATTTATTGAGAGAAATGTCGTAGTTAATAGTTAACAAGTGTTTCCTATTCTAAAGTGCTACCACAAATACTTTAAGTAAGTTTTCTTCACATGCATAAGATATTGTAAGACTTGTTTCCAGACAATGTGTTATACAAGCATGTTTTGTCTTGCTGCTTTATATTTTAAGTATAAAAGTGAAAACAAGTGAAAAAAAGAAATAATTCTCTTGTAAGATATAGTAGAATCTATGGAAACAATGCTTAATGGCTCATGCAGTGTTGCATACGTAAATAAATCTTGTTTCATGGATATTTAGATCATTTTTGCTTGAAAAAGTCCAAAAAGTACTAATCAAAAACTCATTAAACCTTATTCTTTACAAGTATGTTTCTTATCTACACAAGTGTGTGACAAAATGCACTTTAGTTTTTACAGGGTCTTTGGAAACAAGCCTTAATGGCTCATGCCTGAGTAAATGTACGTTGTTTGATTGATTTTTAGATCATTTTTCTCATTTTTGTTCTCAGAGTTATATTCGATGTCATATTTACCCATATGGACTGTGACTAGAATAGGATGCAATGTCTTTAGTCTTCTCTTCAGTGGCGTTTCAGGGAAGCCCGGCCTTTAATGTTTGCGGGGCCACTGAGTCTGACACATTTTGTTGTCACTGTTTCGGCGTGATTTGGTGAAGTGTGTAGATTGTGCTGAGCTGCACTAATAGTCCTTGCAGTTTTGAGCCGGGTGGATTACAACAACACTGCGGTCTTCCTGTGCCATGATGGTAAATCAACAGGCATTAGACCTCAGTAGACAGACTTGTGTGTGTGAGAGAGAGAGAGAAAGAGCCAAAGTCTCCACAGAAGATCCATCTGCAGCATTTAGCCACCCCCTTTCTCTCTCTTTCTCTGCTTATTGCATTAAAGCAGCGACACACGGTCAACTAACGGTCTCTAGTTTTCATTGGGACCTGAGGGGGACATTTCAGCACGACACAAGCCTCTGCATTTATTACATTTAGGTGTCTGAGTGGAAAACTACGTTTAAAGTTTGTTATAAGGTTATAGGAAATGGCCTCCTCACAGCAACAGTTATTAACAACGAAGAAACTCTTAAAAAACTAGAATTTGACAGAGAAATCAAACTAAGAATAAAAATAATTACTTATGCACAAGGGACAAAGTAAGAGACTGTGATTTTTTAACTGTCAGACAAGAACTGAAATATGTATTTTAAATAGACGTGTACTTTATGTAAAAAATGTATGTATGATCTTTACATTTCCTGAAGAAATTTAACATTTCTTTCCTGTGAACAGCTAATGGCCGTGATAATAGGACGTTTTTTTTTTTATTGTTTTTATTTTATTTTATTTTATTTTAGTCTGTAAACTATGTTCTTTAGTTTTGGTTTAGTTTTCTTTTTTCTAGTTTTTAGTTTAGTTAGAATAGAACATGTTTGTTTTCCTTTTTTCACTTTCAGTTTTTTCTTTCTTTCTTTCTTTTTTGGTCTAAGCTTAGTTATAGTTTTCTGGAATATTATTTATTTACAGTGTCATGTCACACTTTTTCTGGAGTAATGGCTGATGCAAATTCAGCTTTGCATCACAGGAATAAACTATATTTTTAATGTATATTAAAATAATTTTTTTTTATTTTACATCATAATAATGTTTCACAATATAATTTTTTCCCCTGTATTTATGATCAAATAAATGCAGCCTTGATGAGCATAGTTACTCCTGTAAAAGAAAACATAAAAAATGTTCTGATCCCAAACATTTGACCTCAAAATGAATATCCTGGAATAGCCCCAGCCCAGACCTTTACAATTAGTGTGCCACCTCTATTTTAAAACCCACGAGCCGCCACTGCATCCCACTCTTCCTCTCACACTCAGCTTGCGCTCTGGTAATTAGCCTCCGCTCATTAATTATTAAACAAAGTCACAGATCTGAACCTGTCTCATTATTTAAACATCACACTCACAGCGACATTTTCTGTTGACACATAAATAGGAACTGGAAAAAATCAACAGGGAGCTTTTAAAATAGGGACTGACAGTTTGCAGTATATACTCCATGTGTGTGTGTGTGTGTGTGTGTGTGTCACACTAACAGATCTGAAGATCTGAAGACTGTGCACATGAAATCTGTATATACAAGTTCAACACAAATACAAACGCAAAACTTTAAGCTTGTTCTCCATGGTGACGGCGCATTTGTGCCAAAGATAGATTGCCTTTCATCAGCGCTTCTAAATAAGATCTTGACTGATAACGTTTTTTTATTTATTATACCTCATATTCATTTGAGTTTCATGTGCGTGTGCATATTTACAGCCTACTCCAGATTTTAAGCTGTCAGAAATGCAAATGTTGCTGCACTAATGCAGAGTCTTGGCTTTAGAAGCTGACTCTGGTTTTAGTATAAGCAGAGAGCAATACTTTAGGATTGTGAGAAGTACATTTGTTCCTGCACAACACAGCCCATGTGGTTTATTCAGATTGTGTGGCTGTGTTTCAAATCTATTACCAATATACTGCCTACTGCATACTGTTTCCAAATAGTATGTGAAAATGTATGTAGCTAGATAAAATAAAGTAAATGGCCATGACAACAGTGTAACATACTGCTGTTTTTATGCTGTTTTCCAAAATGTGCATACATGTGAATGGAAAATTAATTTTATTTTAGAAAATGCCAACAGAATCAATTAACTTTATAAATCAATAAGCCATTAAGAAAACAGTTTCCATGCATACAAAACATGTGTGTAAATAACATGTGGTGATGCTGTTTCCAGCATAATTCTTCCTTTCCATTTCTATCTTTCCCAATCTACATTCAGTCTGCAGCTCCATCATGCTTTTTCAGCTTCCTTTTGAGATGCTAAACAAGCAAAATCATGAGAGAGCGAAGGATTGAATCTCTTGTTGTTGAAGAGAAATGAATCTGAACAGGAATTTGATTGAAGGCTTGTCAAAATGAGCTGTTTCCATCTTATCGACTGGCTAATTTTTATTTGCAAGGATTAGAGGTCTAGACAAAATTGCTTTCTTATTGCTTTATGCATTGTGATTGCCTTTGGCTAAGAACGGAGCTGCCACCTTTTAAAAATTTGTGTTGTGTTTGATAGCAGATCGTGGTTCCTTGTTGCCATAAGGCCCTAAAGACACCTATGTTTTTTTTTACAGCTGCTCCACTTCTGCATTAAAAACAACAAAGATACACACACATTTACACAAACAGGCATTCTGTCTTGCTATTATCCATCTACCAATACCAGTACAATACTATCTATCTACCAATACCAATACAATACTATCTATCTATCTATCTATCTATCTATCTATCTATCTATCTATCTATCTATCTATCTATCTATCTATCTATCTATCTATCTATCTATCTATCTATCTGTTTGTCTGTCTATCTGTCTATCTGTCTGTATGTACGCAAAAATTTGACTTTTACCAAAAAAAAGCAGTTACTCGACTGCTTTAGAACAGTACTGTAAAAAACAACTATATATATATATATATATATATATATATATATATATATATATATATATATATATATAAGATTTGCCATAAAGAGTCTGTTCTCCATCGTTTACTGATAAACAGAATTAATGACTGTCCGCATGAATGAGCTAAATCTGAATAAAAACTCCCTTTGGGAATGTAATTTTTTTTATTCAAAAAGTATTATTCATAATATATAAATATATCAATAATATATGAATACAGGCAGCTGTATTTACATTTTTAAATAACTAATATTACGTTAGTAATTTTGTTGCAATGTTCTGTATTAATAACCGTTAGTTAGCAGCTTCTGTCCCTCAGGCCTTCTGCCTCCCCCTTTAAAACATCCCTCTCATAAAGCAGCCCCATAAACAGCTTTATTATCCTGGTCTCCAACGCAGAGCACATTACACACACACTGCGAGTAGTGAAGTTTTTAACCCGTGTAACTCTGTTTGCTGCAGTTATAATAGTTGGGGTTCTTGATAGGGCGACTTCTTTTAATTGTAATTTCCCACTTACATTTCTATGTAAACTGTCAAGGTCATTGATTTAAAACCACAGTATGTCAGAAATATCAGTAGTGTTATTTTAGTATTATTAATATTTTAGTTTGTTTTAATGTTTTGAATTGACTTTAATTTTTATATTTTCAATATTCAACTCATTTTAGTTTTTGCTCATTTTTAATTCATATTTCTATTTATCTTTAATTTTTTTTATTCATTTTTGTAATTTAATTGCATAAAAATGAATTTCTAATTTTCATTTAGATTCAGTTTTTCATCTAATGTTTATATTTTATTTAAGCTTTATTTCAGCTACCAAAAACTATTTTCATTAACCCCAACATGGTTTTGATATATAGTTAGTTGCTTGTTAGTTAGTTATTTATATATAGTTCATATAGTTTTTCATCCAATGTAAACTTTCAGTTACCGAAAACTGTTTTTAATAGTTTTAGTTATCAATAACAATGCAGTATATCAGATATCAGTGACATGTCAGGGATATCATGGATATCTTACATATGATATTCAATCAATACCATATTAATCTAGAATATAAGGTATATATATGGTGTACTTTGGAGAATACCACAATAAATACAATGTTCGTGTGCTTTCCTCATTAAATTAAACCATAGCAACTACAATTACCATTACCATACAAAAATACTATGGTTATTAGATCCCATCTTGCATTATAATAACAACTGTTAAAACAAAAGTATTTTGAGAAAACTGTGTTTACCATGGCATATTTTTATAACTGGCCTTAAATCGTGGCCTAATGGTTAGAGGGTTGGACTCCCAATCGAAGGGTTGTGAGTTCTAGTCTCTGGCCGGACGGAATTGTGGGTGGGGGGAGTGCATGTACAGTTCTCTCTCCACCTTCAATACCATGACTTAGGTGCCCTTGAGCAAGGCATCAAACCCCCAACTGCTCCCCGGGCGCCGCAGCATAAATGGCTGCCCACTGCTCCGGGTGTGTGCTCACAGTGTGTGTGTTTGTGTTCACTGCTCTGTGTGTGTGCATTTCGGATGGGTTAAATGCAGAGCACAAATTCTGAGTATGGGTCACCATACTTGGCTGAATGTCACTTCACTATTGTGTTTCCTGTGCCATGCCACATTATCCGGATGAAGTCGCATAATTGGTAAGCAGTGTTTTGTTTCCCTGAAATAAAACACTCTGTACATTTACACGATGTGCACATTGTTTGCACAATGCTGTGGAAAATTGACATTGATTGGACTTAAAATAGGCAGCTTTTTCTTTCATTTTTACGTAAGAGGCAGTTACAACAGCTTCTGTGTTGGATCAATGTATGCAGTTTCGGTATCATCTAAATCTGTAACATTGATATCCTGTGTCTCGCTCTTTCTTATTCATTAGCATGTGCCCCCATGCCCCCAGAAAACAGCTGACTCAATCAAAATGTCCATGATTCATTTCCTTACTCTCTGTCCTACAAGACCTTGTGCTGAGTGGGCTGTAAACCCACGTTGCAGTGACATACAGCGTTCAGATGGTGCTGCGATCAACTCTCATTGCTAAATTTATAATAACACAGGTCAAGCTTGATGTTAGCATGCTGGAAGGAGCACTGGATGACATCCCACATCCCACAGAGGACTCCGAAAACCCATTAAAATTATGTTCCAGCCGACATGTCTCTCAGGAAATTGCTAAAACCTTACAAGTATCTTTAAAGCAGCTACAAACTCGTATTTCCTGGCCTGATCCCCTTCTCTTTCATTCTCTGTTCCATTAGTTATATTGTGCATCTTAGTATGATGGGCGGGAGTGCAGTGATTTAGTCAAGATCAAAGGCTGAACGCCGCAGAGATTAAAACCTTGCGGTTCTTTCTGGGTTAAACAAGGTCTGCTAAAAATCACAGGGAACCCGTGACTAGCGCAAATGCTAATGCTAACCTTAACAGATTAGTTAATAAACATTCTAATGAGAATGCTGATTCAATGTGTTTTAGTTAGTCATGTAAGTAGAGATCTGGGCTCTAATTAGAACGCAGTGTTAGGGTGGAGTGTGTAATCTTTAACTGAATCGTTATCTGAATGAGTACTAGGATAATGTAAACTGCCTATATTAATAGAAGCCAGATCTATCTGTCTGTCTATCATTCTGTTGTTCTTTTATTTTGTCATTCTATTTATGTCTGTCTGTCTATCCATCCGTCCATCTGTCTGTCGATCTGTCTGTCTAACTACTGTTAACACAAAAGTATTTGAATGAAAACTGTGTTTACCATGGTATATTTTTATAACTGGCCTTAAGTCCTTTTCTATTGTATTTCTGTCTGTCTTCTGTCTAATGTCTGTCTGTCTAATGTATTTTTAATGTCTGTTTGTCATCTGTCTAATGTCTGTCTAATGCCTGTCTAATGTCTGGCTATTGTCTAATGTCTGTCTGTCTGTCTGTCTGTCTGTCGTCTGTCTAATGTCTGTCTGTCGTGTGTAATGTCTGTCTGTCTGTCTGTCTAATGTCGGTCTGTTGTGTGTAATGTCTGTCTGTCTAATGTCTGTCTGTCGTGTGTAATGTCTGTCTGTCATCTGTCTAATGTCTGTCTGTCTGTCTGTCTAATATCTGTCTGTCGTGTGTAATGTCTGTCTGTCTGTCTGTCTAATGTCTGTCTGTCGTGTGTAATGTCTGTCTGTCTGTCTGTCTAATGTCTGTCTGTCGTGTGTAATGTCTGTCTGTCGTCTGTCTAATGTCTGTCTGTCTGTCGCCTGTCTGTCTGTCGCCTGTCTAATGTCTGTCTGTCTGTCTGTCATCTGTCTAATGTCTGTCTGTCTGTCTGTTTAATGTATATCTGTCTGTCATCTGTCTAATGTCTGTCTGTCTGTTTGATGTCTTTTTGATGTCTGTATAATGTATGTCTGTCATCTGTCTAATGTCTGTCTAATGTCCGTCTGTCTGTCTCTCTGTCTGTCTGTTTGTTTAATATCTGTCTGTCGTCTTTCTAATATCTGTCTGTCTGTCTAATGTTTGTTTGTCATCTGTCTAATGTCTGTCTAATGTTCGTCTGTCTGTCTGTTTAATGCCTGTCTGTCATCTGTCTAATATCTGTCTGTTGTCTGTCTGTCTGTCTGTTTAATGTATGTCTGTCATCTGTATAATATCTGTCTATCTGTCTAATGTCTGTTTGTTGTCTGTCTAATTTCTGTTTAATGTCTGTTTGTAGTCTGGCAAATGTCTGTCAAATGTCTGTCTGTCTGTTATTTTATCATTCTCTCCGTTTGTATTTCATTCTACCTAGCTTGCTTTTCTAGATATTTTTTTTTTAGATGTGCACAATACAAAAATAGTTTATGCAGCTGTTCTGTGCATTTGCAGTCATGATTAATATCCACATTGTGTTTATCATGAAGTTTGCGGTAGTCGCTGTGCTGTGAATGTTTATTGTGTTTTTCTCACATATGCGCTACATAAAATGACAGGCTAGTTATTACGATGTGCTTTGGGAGTCCAATATTACATAAAGTATATTAAAGAAGTTTACATAAGACACTGTGATTTAGATTGTGCGCTGTGCACAATGACTTCATACATCATATCTGTGCCACATTAAAGCCTGTATAGAGACTTGGGCTTTTCCTCTTGAATATAGAAGAGCATGCATTGTATAAATTTAGACAATGAGTTATGAATCACAACAGATACTGAGAAAGTAGCTGTCGGCTGGGATCTTTATCAAGACAGATGCAAATCAGAAAATGTTTAGACATTTTAAAATCTTAAAATAGGCATCAACTGTGGTTCAGTTTGTGTCTGTGTGTGTGAAGGTTACAGCTCTACGTGGTTTTAATGGATTCCAACAGGAGTCAGAAGCTAAAGGTGAAACACTGTGTTGTTGTATACATTTAGTGTATGCTAATGAGGAAAACAGTATTAGCATGTGTGTACGTGAGAGAGAAGCAGCATGTTCAGCAGGAAAACTGATGAATTTTCCACTGCCTTTTTCCCTTCATTTGAAAAGGTGCCTCATTATTGTTTTTCTGTATGAAAACATGAGCAATGTACACATGCACACATTAATTTGACTTGAAGCTACTGAGTAGGTACCACGGTACAGTGATGGTAATGGACTCCAGTACCATGTTTAGGGTTAAGGGTTTGTTCAGAAGACTGACTTGACGTATGGTAATAGTAATAATCTTGCTTTAGCAAGCAGCATTAAAAACATGATATAAGCATTGCAAAGTTTTTTGGACTCTATGGTGTTTTCTGAAAATTAGACAGCAATTCCTTATGCTTTCTCCCTTCTCTGTCCATCCATCCATCCATCCATCCATCCATCCATCCGTGTTCATGGATGTATTTCTCTATAGGCTAGTGACAAATGGTCAAAAAGTGCTTTAGTTTTCGAGATACCCCTACCGGAGGTAGAACTAAACCCAACAATGTTTTTCTTCATCTCTAAGGTCTCCCATATATGAAATGGATTCTTGGCTAAAAATATTTTACTGCTAAGATTGTTAAATTAACAGATATTGTTATACACCACAAAACCAATAAAGGACTAAAATATAGCCTGTCCGTATGGGAGTTAAGGCATATAAACTAATGCAGATCAATCACACAAGCTCTGAGAGCTTTGAAACTTGACATGTTTGTTGTCAGGAAGTTGATTCAACTACTAGAAAAGACTGGATGTGAATATCTTGATGTATGGAATAAATAGACACATGTAAACACATATCTAAAATAAGCGGACATGCACAAATTTAATATCTATGCAGAATGTTTTCATTTACTTTGTGCTTGCTTTGCCTGGCATTATCATAGAAACACATATGATGGCTTGTTGGAAAGGTGGGGTTGTGCTGAATCCAGCAATACCAAATATGTAAATATATGATAAAAGAGAAGTGTTCTGTCACTCAATGTATGAGGTGTCCAAAATGAAAGAACGCTGGACAAAATAGCCTCAAGTCCAAATCACATTATCAGTGTTGAGAAGAATGTTGACAAATTCATGGTTACTGCAAAGTAACTTACATTAGGTAAGTGCTGATCTATTTTTATGATACATTTAATAATGATACATTCCATAAGGCACAGTATACTATACAATTCATATGAACCACAGATCCAACTGAATCAGGTTAACATTGGAATGGAACACCTTTATTAAAATATCGTCACTGACGGGCAGAATCTTCGCATGTCCAAATTTTGTCTACTTCATTTTTTTTCACAATTCAGTGCTTTTGGTCAAACCCCACGTGGTAAACAATCTAAAGTGTTGAAAATAGATTGAGAGCAAATCTCTTAACTCCATTGGGCACTTCAGCTGTCTGAGAATCCTCGTAACGCCACCTCTTCTTCACTCCGCGGCAGGAACTTCCACGGCATTTTGTGTCCTCAGGATTTAAAGTCGCAACGATTGAGAAATCCTCGTTGAGCAACACATAAAGCAAGCCTTAACTCTGATTTTATCTATTTTAAACTATGATATCAGTTATTGATGTATTTTAAATGTCTACTTATTTCTAGGCAAGGCAAGGCAAGTTTATTTATATAGCACATTTCATACACAATGGTAATTCAAAGTGCTTTACATAAAATAAAGGAAAAAAATCATGAATAAAAATAATAAAAATAAAGACAAGCAATTTTTAAAACTTTTAAAATTATGAAAAAAAACTACTTCACTAAAATGAATTTAAAAACAGTTAGAAAATGAAAAGTGAAAATATAGTGCAATCAGTTCGGACATTGCACAGTGCTCATTTAATAAATGCACTGCTAAACAGATGAGTTTTGAGTCTAGATTTAAATGTTACTAGTGTTTTAGCACATCTGATCTCTTCTGGAAGCTGATTCCAGCTGCGGGCAGCATAATAACTAAAGGAGGACTCCCCTTGTTTTGTGTGAACCCTTGGTATTTCTAACTGACTTGATCCTAGTGATCTGAGTGCTCTGTTAGGTTTATATTCAGTGAACTTATCTACAATATATTTCGGTCCTAGGTCATTTAGTGACTTATATACGAGTAAAAGTACTTTAAAATCAATCCTAAATGTAACTGGAAGCGAGTGTAAGGACCTGAGGACTGGTGTGATATGCTCAGATTTTCTGGTTCTAGTCAGAATCCTGGCAGCAGCGTTCTGGATGAGCTGCAGCTGTCTAATGGTCTTTTTGGGAAGGCCAGTGAGGAGCCCATTACAATAGTCCACCCTGCTGGTGATAAAGGCATGAACAAGTTTCTCCAAGTCTTGACTGGAAACAAAACATCTAATTCTTGCAATGTTTTTTAAATGATAGTATGCTGATTTAGCTACTGCTTTGACATGACTACTGAAACTAAGGTCTGTCTCCAGAATCACACCAAGATTCCTGACTTGATTTTTAGTTGTTTGACCCCTAGAGTCAAGGTATGCATTCACCTTGAACACTTTATGTTTGTTTCTAAATGCAATGACTTCAGTTTTTTCCTTGTTTAGCTGAAGAAAGCTCTGGCACATCCAACTATTAATTTTATCAATGCATTGGCAAAGGGAGTCAATAGGCGGATCTTTTGTGACGTCATTGTTTATGTTTGTCGCGTTGCATCATGGGAATCGTGTGGCAGGAAACACCGCTAGATACCTGTAATTTGATTGTTTTGCACGTTTGGAGGAGGATTTAGAGAAGAGGATGGTTCACTCTTGCTGTGTGGTCGATTGTACGTTTAGTTGGGGGCCTGATAAAAAGTTTTTTCGAATTCCCTCCGAAAAGGATAGCGAAAAATGAAAGAAATGGTTGCGTGCAATTAGGCGATTGAACCTGGACGTTCCGAAGAAAGCCTGCAGCTTCTGATCGAGTTTGTGAGGCACATTTTGTTCATGGTAAGTCTTAGTGACTATGTATTTATAGAAGATTGAATAAAAATAAATAAAACTGAGTCAAATCAACCGAGTCTTAATGTTTTCGCTTTCTGATTCAGGTGTCCCAAACCGCAATCCACAGCACCCAGACTATGTTCCTCACATCATTCTGTAGCTGTGCTTTGCTGCAAGCCTCACTAGTACATGCAGCATTTGTAAGTCCTATCCTGACAGCTGCTTCTACTTTAAACATTAAAGCTGCTACATGACTGCATGTTTCTCCAAGACTGGATTTGAAAGAAGGATAAATGTGTAAGCTGTGATATACAATTTTTCACCATTAGTACAGACGCCATTGAAAGTCTCACACTAAAAACAACTGAATTGGTACAACAGTCACTACATTTTCAGTGAATAAATAAGTAAATAAGAACACTGATCAATGAAGACTTACCCGGCTTTGCAGTCGCAGTGAGCAGTGATTATTTCGCCGTTCTCTTTGGCGATCACCCACGGGAGATGCGAATCATGCTGTGACACTGCTTGGCCAGGTCTAACCTCTGCTTTTAGCACGATCACTGCTTTCTGTTTGGCAGAAAAGATTGGCCCAACTTTTCGAGAAACAAAATAATCATAGGCCTTCAGACTTTTGAAAGCCTTTAATCTTTCATGAGTGAAGGGTCCAGGGGTTTCTATTAAATAAGAATAAATGTCTCCCCAGCAGATTGGTGGCCAAGACACGGGCGAGTCGGACCAACGTTTTGAATAGCTTCGATTTTGTCACCAATACAAATTTTTAGCTTCTCTCCAAATCTCCTCCAGTCTTCAGATGTTAAAGTGCTTATATATTGAGGATTTTGCCCGCTAAAGGCCCGTTCACACCAAGCATGATAACTATAAAGATAACGATAAAGATATAGTTCTAAAAATCGTTCTCAATATTAAAGAATAGCAGAGTCCACACCATAACTATAACGATAAAGGCACAGAGAAACTATATCGTTGGAATCACTTTCAGAACGATTTTTTCCCCCTTATGAATGATAAAACATTGCCAACCAATCAGAATCAATCCTGCTGTAATGAGCTCGATAATTTAAAGCAGCAGACGTGCCGCGTCCGCTTAAAATACACAGACAATATCGTTCGCTGGTGTGGACGCTAATATCGTTATCTTTATAGTTATCTTTATAGTTATCGTGCTTGGTGTGAACGGGCCTTAACTCACTTGAAAGTGCTCGTTGCGTCTTTACAGCCCGCCATACTGTTTGTTTTGTTGCCACGCAACCACTCGCGTATGCGTACAAAGATGTCATCAAAGATCCTCCTATTGGGCTGTAGTAATTTGGAGAAAAGGCTAGGTAAATCTGGGTATCATCAGCATAGCTGTGATAGGCAATTTGGTTCTTTCTCATTATTTGACTTAGTGGAAGCATATACAGGCTAAACAAGAGCGGTGCAAGAATTGACCCTTGTGGCACTCCACATGTCATGGACGTCCACTTAGACTTATGCTCTCCTAGACTCACATAATAGCCTCTCCCTTCTAAGTATGACCTGAACCATTTGAGTACCATCCCAGAATGCCCAACCCAGTTTTCCAGTCTCTGTAGAAGTATGTTATGATCAATAGTACTAGGGTTGTTATTATTACTAGGCTTATTATACATGTGCATTGAAGTTTTAAAATGTATCTAATTTCTAATTCTACTTGTATTGAATTAAATGTTTTGGATACCAGCATTAAATTATTGTTTTTATTATTATTTTACTGACTCAAAGTTGGCACTGTGCATGTAAAATGCCCCAAGTAGGCTAACAGGTTTTATTTATGGGAGAAAAAAGGTCTGTCTACTGGCACCAAGTAAGCCTATCTTTGCATAACTCTTTTTCATTTCTTACAATAACGAATGAAAATCGTTAGGTTAGATACATTTGAGTAGGCTTGTTTTGTTAAAAATGCATCTGTAATGCTTCAGTAATGCTCCACACAGCTGTAATGCTCCACACAGCTCACGGTGAAAAGCGACGCAGTGCCTTACTCGGAGACTGGCCCCATTCTCTCTTGCACGGCTGCTTCGCTAGCATCATCGGATGCCTATCAGAGTCCGGGAGTTAAGACCGCAGTTTGAGCCAGTGGCTTGAATTGATATGGCTCAGGCCTTGGCCCTGTGTCCTCAGACACCTCGACTTCCTCCACTTCAGTTGAAGGTGGGGGAGAAAAGTCCTCTACTTCAAATGAACGCTCTGTTGCAAAACTACTTGCGTCACTAGAGCCACTCTCCATTTTAGCGACTCTAACAGCAGCTGTCAATTAATCTGTCACTGAGGGTCTCAGGTTCACGCCCCACCGGCTCAGCCCTGCCCTTGGTTTGTCCCCTCTATCTCCGCTGTGCTCTGCCCACTTTTCAGCATTTTTCAAATATTGCCAGTGGGTGGAGTCAGGCTCTGACCAGGGGTTTAGTTACCCCTTAAAGCCTTATCTCTTGTCAAAAGGCTCGACACGACCGCAGACTTTGATGAACATGCTGGCAGCAGCGACGTCTGTGTCTGTATCATTCTTATCAATGAGTGCATAACCTCGTATCTCCCCGCTCCCAAGTCATAAAAATCTCGTATCTCAGATTAAACATGATTTTGTCCCACCCTCTTTGTTTTTTTGATGATGGAAGCATAAAGAAGACAACAGCAGCTGCCAAGTGTAAAAGAACCATCAGCATGTATCATTGATGGCATGGATCTTCTTCAAATGCTCAATGATTCAGCCTTTCAAACATACAATGACCTGGGTGAGTGTGTCTGGAAAAAGATCGCAACTTTAATGGGAAAGGAAGGTAACAGCTGTGTCGTTATAGTTTTTGATAGATATGACCACCAACACTCAATCAAAGATCTTGAAAGACAAAGAAGAGGCACCAAGATGGGCATCCTAGCACCAACCTGGATGAGCTGAGGTGTCAGCAGCAAATCTACCCCCAACAGAAGATGGCTTCCAGCAACATGTGCTGAGAGCTGTGTACCAAACAGCAGTGTGGCATTACAGCCACCTGGCCAAAACTCTTCTCTGGAACCCACTTGGTAGAGGATGGAGGCTCAGAGAAGGTGGCTGCATTTAATCTGTGATGTTCCAGAAGGCACCAGCACCTAAAGGAGTTAGAGACCTCACCCACCTCTACTGTAAAGACGGAAACTGTGCCGATGCCACCAAATGCCAGTGTCTTTCTGTGGGCTTGACCTGCACAGGGTTTTGCTCTTGCCCTGACTGTCCAAATATGACCCACTTTGTCACTGATGACAATGTGGATGAGTGGTGTGTTGCAGTTGTAACATCATGGGGGGTTGACCCCAAAATGTTCCAAGAGGGTCTGGCTGCAGGCTTGTACTTGCACTCTCAGACTTGCACACTCAGACATTTGCACTTCCGCTAGTGACATCACTTGCAGTCTTTATTTTTTATTTTCTTTATTTTTTTTTATTACTTTTCGTTTGAATTTCCCAACATTTTATAAAGCCAGGTGGTGAAGACAAGAAAAAAGAAACTAAATTACAATGTCACTTGCAATTGCTACTTGAACTCTCCGCTACCTGTGACTTCACTTGCAATCGACACAAATCGTGCATGTTGCCAATGGAGACAAGACGCTGTGGTGGTGATTAAATTATTAAAACTAATTTAGTACTATAACGTACAGGGTCCTGCAAGAAAAAGACAAGATCGGCAAATCCATGGCCAGAACACCAGAATATGAACATTTGCACAAAGTCTCTAGCTAAGCGTAGAAAAAAAACACTTAACATGGCTTAATATATTAAGATGCTATTAAAATATCAAATTAAATGTACAGTTCATTAATATAAGGAATATGTATATAGTATTTTCCTCACATACCGCAAAATGTGGCATAATTGACATAGATGAGAAAGGCCAAACTCATGCTTCTCTACATTATTAAAATACATAACTAATATGTACAGGCAAGCAGGTGAGCCCAGAATAAACGCAACACGCAAAGTTTCACATTAAGCATTTTTCCATATAGAATAAACTGTCTACAACTTGTTTATATCACTGTCTTTGTCCATTAACCTACATTATGTGTTTTATTTATAATGATTTTCTATAGGAGGAAAACGTTTAATGTACAATTTAACGCACTGCGTTCTGTACTCGTCTTCTTGCCTGTACGGAGTTGATCCTTTTAAAATCACTTAATGCATTTCATAATGCACGTTCATATTTGCTGGTCTGTATATACATCGAGTCAACAACAAGACATATAGGCTAGCCTAGGCCTACTAAATTGTCTTTATCGTCTTAGTCTGTTATTAGGCCACATTAAGCGTTATGTTGTATGGGAGGACAAAGTTTGCACATTGTGTTCATAGCCATCTGCTTTGTAGTACATTGAATAATAACTATATATCGAATTTGATCTTTTAATTGAACGTAATGTATCTGAATACATTATGCCATATTAAGTGTTAGTTTTTTTCTACAGGAGGAAAACACTTAACGAAAGACTTTGTGCATTGCGTTCATATTCTGCTGTTCTGTGGCCAAGGTCTGTGCTTGTCTTTTTCTTGCAGGACCCTGTACGTTATAGTACTAAATTAGTTTTAATCGTTTAATCACAACCACAGCGTCTTGTCTCCAGTGGCAACATGCACGATTTGTGTTGATTCCAAGTGAAGTCACAGGTAGCGGAGAGTGCAAGTAGCGATTGCAATTGACATTGTAATTTAGTTTATTTTTTCTTGTCTTCGCCACATGGCAGCTGTTATAAAATGTTGGGAAATTCAAACAAAAAGTTATCAATAAATAGAACAAAATAAAAAATAAAGACTGCAAGTGACGTCGCTAGCAGAAGCAGTGTCTGAGAGTGCAAGTGCAAGTCTGCAGCCAGACCCTTCTCCAATGGTCACCAAAAGCAGTCGATGTTCCAAATGGTTACTGCTAGAAAATAAACTAAACAGCCTGAGAAGACAGGGCTTATCCCCGAAGAGTGTTTGTTTCTTTACTTAGATTGCCATTTGTTTTATTTAAGACAGTAATTTAAGTTGTATTGTGTGAAATTAAGTTATAGTTTTATTAAAAAGTTCATTAAGTTAAAACTCCTGGTCTCCTGTTCGTGCTATGGTAAGGTGTTATCTTTCGATTTCAATCTTTGTTTCCATATAGTACAAGGTGCCATATTAAATATTTTTTGATGTCTCTTATATTTGAATTTCTCAACATTCTCCTCACCACTGATAATGAATGGGTTTGGACTCAATTATGCCAGTGTTCCATTTTCATTCATTTTGGACACCTCATACATTGAGTGACAGAACACTTCTCTTTTATTATATATATATATATTTACATATTTGGTATTGCTGGATTCAGCACAACCCCACCTTTCCAACAAGCCATCATATGTGTTTCTATGATAATGCCAGGCAAAGCAAGCACAAAGTAAATGAAAACATTCTGCATAGATATTAAATTTGTGCATGTCCGCTTATTTTAGATATGTGTTTACATGTATCTATTTATTCCATACATCAAGATATTCACATCCAGTCTTTTCTAGTAGTTAAATCCACTGCCTGACTACAAACATGTCAAGTTTCAAAGCTCTCAGAGCTTGTGTGATTGATCTGCGTTAGTTTATATGCCTTAACTCCCATACGGACAGGCTATATTTTAGTCCTTTATTGGTTTTGTGGTGTATAACAATATCTGTTAATTTAACAATCTTAGCAGTAAAATATTTTTAGCCAAGAATCCATTTCATATATGGGAGACCTTAGAGATGAAGAAAAACATTGTTGGGTTTAGTTCTACCTCCGGTAGGGGTATCTCGAAAATTCAGGGGCATTGTCACTAGCCTACTAAGGGACTCACCCCTTTTTGACTCTTATTTGAATGAGTCCCGTTGGACTCCAGATGGAGGTGACAGACCTGTGTGAGAGAGAATTCTAATGTGCCCATCACAATCAGCACATCATATACAGCGTTTAAAATTCTGAACACTGATGATTCATATTGGAAAAAATATATTACCAAATAAATCTGCTTCTAAACACCCATAATGGATCCTTGGACACATTTAGAGAGCTATTAAACCTAAAAAGTGTAAATGAGATTTAAATGCTTACTGTGGAAAGAAAGATGAAACATCTTTCTTTCCACTGTAGCATTTAAATCTCATGAAAGATGTTTTAGCTATTTTATGTTAAGAATATACTTTTAAAGTTTTTTTTTATGTTTAAGGATAAAAGAAAGAGAGGTTTGGAATGACGATGCAATTGTAGTTTCGGGTGAACCACTTTACATTTCTGGTTTTCAGTTTTAATTTCAATTTGAGGGTGTGAGAAGTGAGTGTTACAATTTAAATTGTTTTTTTTTATTCTTTAAAAATCATTCTAATATGCAGATTTTTTGTTTAAGAAAAAAATCTTAATTATCATCAATGCTGAAAACAGTTGTGTTGCTTACTGTATTTTTGTGAAAATTGTGCTTAAATAAGTTAAAAAAGAACAGCCTTTATTTGAAATAGAATAAATATATAATATAATTTATTTATAATATAATCCATTTATTAACTGTCAATTTGATGTGTCTTTGCTGTATAAAAGTATATTTAAAAAATATATTACTTAAAATATTAAATGGCAGTGATAAATTAACATGCAAAATTAATAATAGATTCTTTAACATTGTTTAATTGGTACTAAATATTGTGTTACTATGTGTAATTGTACTGTAAAACATACAAGTATCATGATTTAGATTACATTTTTACATTACACAAAGCATTACACAAAGCCAGTTATATTATAGTTATGGTTAAATCTAGAGTGATAAATCAATATCAAAGTGCTTAAGAGAGAGATAAATTGGTCAGTATAAAATCTTGCCTGTTTCCATCAGCAATATTCCATCCATGCATGACAGGCATCTCATGGTTCACAGAGAGGCTTCAATATTTCTGATACTCTACTGGTTAGAATATATACAAATCTACTATCAGCAATGATATCCATCTTTAAATATATAGATTCAAAAGATATAATGTAACAGAGCAAATCAGCAGCATTGTGTAATCGTGTCTCTCATTTTTGGCTCCTCGTCTATGATATCTCACCATGCTCATATCATTCCATGCATTATTCCTTCATTAGAATAACAAGAATGAGGCCCTTTACTTCTCCTTCCTGTCATTCTGCATCAAACACAGAGCCGCGGTTGTTTCCACAGAGTTAAACTTCACCTACTTCAGACCATGTAAAGAGGTCACTGACGTAAAGGCGGGAAGCTTGCTGAGAGATAGCACAGACCCTGCTGAGATATGACATCCTGTGTGTATTTATGGAGGCCCGAAAGCAAGCCTCAAGAGACCCGATAGGAAAATATCGAGGTCTACTGGTCTGTGTTTGAACACCAGTGTCGCTGTACCAGTTGCCGTGGTTTGTTTTATTTGTCTGACAAAGGTTGAGGTTCGACTTTTTGCCCTCCGAGGCGTGTTTTGGAAGATTTCAGACTTTTGCTATGCAAGTGGTTAGAAGGAGGTCATTGTAATTATCAACACCATATTTGGTCTCCGCATTTTTTAAGGTGTTTATTTGGTTTTAGCTGAGTTTAGAGATAAAGTGGTCCAATACATCAGATTAATTTGGTGGTCTTGAGTGAGTCTGGACAGCGTGGTCACAGCAATGTTTATGCACCCCCTAAAATGTCTCTTCTAGGCTATCTTCTGATGTTATCATGTGTTATAGGACTCAAAATATAGAACAGTAGTATTGTGAGATATTTTAATATCTTTGTTTCAGAAATGGCGCTAGACTGCCTTCATAGGCCTTACTCAGGTTAGACGCCATATTGGATGAAAAAAAGGTTGTATGAAGGAAAGGAAAGGAAAACACAACCTGTATAAATGTCCTAGATCACATAATTTTAACAACTTTCGGGATTGATTTATGAAGTGTTTGTCTGCCAAAAGTGTTTAGGGGAAAGATGTTTCATCAGCTGAACAAGTATGTTGTTATACAACACGACAATCCATTGAACGCACTGTATTTGAATTCCTCACAGTCTTGTTGGTAATTTCATTTCTGTCAAAAATCAAATATGGTGCTACCCTGATGAAGGTCTATTGGCAGCTGTCTTCGAAGGCAGCCTAACTGAAATAGACCCTAAAAGTGACTGATTTGGAAAACATTCCACATTAAAAAGGGTTCCTGACGTGAGCACTCTAAAGGGAGCAAGACATTAGTGTCGCATATTTGCCTGAACAACAAACACCAGAAGATCTTTTTTTCTAGATTTGCTTGTATGCAGCTTTATAACAAATTTCAATCTAATTTAGTTAATTACTGAATTAAAATTAATTAAATGCACGAATCCTGAAAACTTAATGTTTTAATCAATACAGTAAATGGCAAAGCAGCTTAATTTGCTTTGGCATTGAATTCAAGTGCCCCTATTATGGATTTCTGAAAATTACCTTTCATGCAGTGTGTAAGGCAGCTCTAAGTGGATGAAAACATCCTGCAAAGTTTTAAACCTGAAAGTGCACCATGTATAAAGTTATTGTCTCTTAAAAGAAAGATTTGACTTTCAGTGACGTCAACGTGAAACATTTGCATATTGTCCACCAACTTGTTAGTCTTTTTGCATTGGTCTTTGAATGAAAATGCAATGCCACTAGGTGATAAAGATAGCGGTTTCCATGGTAACGCTGTACACAAAGCAGCACTGCGCTCACAAACGCTGCTTTATCAGGAAGTTCAGGCATGATGAAATGAAAATGAAATCGACCAATCACCACAGATTAGCGTCAAGCAAAGGAGGAGTTTGGAAAAATTCATCGTTAAACTAATTGTTTGGGAGTCGTTGAGCAAATAAGGTAAAATAAATGCATATTATAAGACATTGAAAGTGTTTTTTGACCTTGCATGCATTTCAACCTCTTGTTTGGAACTCCCAAAATCAAAATATGAACCTTTCATTACCCAAAAGCAATTTATGAAATACATTCATTTGAAATAGAAAACTTTTGTAACATTATACATGTATTTTACTGTCAATTTTGATTGATTTAATGCATCCTTGCTGAAAAATAAAACCTGGTCAAAGTAACCTGACAATTAACCACAAAACACATAATATAAGAACGGTCCCTCTATATAAATACAGTGAATATATATATATATATATATATATATATATATATAGAGAGAGAGAGAGAGAGAGAGAGAGAGAGAGAGAGAGAGAGAGAGAAGAGTAAACGCATATAAACGGTCAACATACTCTACTATGGAAGTATGTAAACTGGTCAAAGTAGCCTGACAGTGAACCACAAAACACATAATATAAGAACGGTCCCTTTATATTATGTGTTTTGTGGTTCACTGTCGGGTTACTTTGACCAGGTGCAGTGAATTTTAAGGCACTTGTGGGTTAGACTTTTGTGGACAATAGTCTCGGCCTCAATGACATTCCGGTAATTGTTTAAATGTTTTGGACGTGCTTCTGTGAGGGATTTCCATCCGCTGTGTCTCTGACTGCTGTTTAAAGCATTTCATTTTAACGGCTGTTAGCACCATCAGCCTGCCAACAAAGACTTGGACGGCTCCTGTGTTATTCAGGCCTCGTTGCTTGAGTGTGTGAGAGAGGAAGGAAGTGAGAGAGTTTGTGAGGTGTGTGTGTTCCATTAATAAGGAACAATTGAGGTGGTATCACTGCCTATTAGGTTTAATTTAGAGCTATCACAAAACGTAATGTGTCTGTGGCTTGGTCACGACCCCCTTAAACCAAATTACAGACCAGTTCTGTACTAGAGATGTCTTTTCTGTTGTAAAAACCCCACGGGAGGATACCTATCCTGACCTCTGACCTTTCCTTCGGGCAAAAGGGTTCAAGCTTGAGTGGGACAGGGGGATGAAGGAGATTAAAGAGAGAGAGAGAGCAGTTCTGAAGGCTCTAGACAATGAATGGTTTCTTTATGAAGCATTCAGAAGCTCTGTGTGCCCACCAGTACTTTTGTCCTTTTAGTGCCCCTTATAAACAGCCTGGAAACACACACGCACACACACTAATACACACACCATTTTGTTCAATATGATTTTTTTGTTTCTCAACTTAAAGGGGTCGTAACATGGAAAACAGATTTCCTGGCACTTTTGGAGTAAAATAGTTTGTTGTACCATTCAAAAGTTTGGGGTCTGTAAGATTTTCTTTACAAAAACACATATATGCACATTTTCATTTTTGAGTGGATTGATTTCTGAATTCTGTCTGATTTCTTAGAAAAGAAACTTCACTACAACAAGCTGTGTGCATGATTTAAGGCAACATTCATGACCGTAGCACAAACAATGCACAAACAATGCTGAAGTTTACTACCTAGGGGTTGGTGATTTGTTCGGACCCCTAACCTCAAGTGTAAGTAAGTGCAGTAATTGTGATATTTGTCCTGCAAGTGGCACTGTATATAAAACTTATAAGATGTGGCCTATTTAAAGCAGTGTTTTTGACAATGTTCTTCATTTTATGTGTGTGGTGGATAAACATTGTGTGCGCTGTGCTAATGGACTAATAGAGTCGCTCGGCTCTCTCTAATGCCATTGAGATTCATTTCTGTCTTATGAATTTAAACCCTCAAAAGGCCACTATTCATTTCAAAACCAAAGGCATCAAGAGTTCTTTCAATTAGTTTTTCCATCTCTTTTATTTCCGTCATCCTGAGGGATGTCTTAATTACATTATTCATTGTTTCATCTCATTTAAGTGGTAATGCGTGTATTGTTGGGGACATGTTGAAAGCAGAAGAAGGGATGATAGAGAAAGTTCTCAAACAAATCCTCTGAGGCAAATCAATCTCCATCTCTGTCATTAAAACACTTCTGAATTTTAGGTTTTTAATGATGAAAATCATCATTATAATTTTTTTTAACATATATATATATATATACTGTTTTACACAATGAAGTGAAAACTGCAAACTCAAATCTGATTGGCTGGCTTTTCGGTTTGAGGCATACTTGAAAGCAACTGTATATTCTGTATTGTTTATGTTGTTGAAATGACCATTCAGGAGTTTTTAAAATGTTTTTATTCACCAAGGACCAGGGCATTATGGGAAACTAAAACAAAACAAAACAAACAAACAAAAGTTACTTGAAATAAAGAAAACTTTAACTGAGATTATACAAACGGGAAAAATGAAAATGGAAATTCAAAAAGAGTAAAAAGTATTTTCAGCATTGATAATAATAAGAGGTACTTCTTGGGCAGCAAATCAGCATATTCAAATGATTTCTGAAGGAACATGTGACACTGAAGACTGGAGTAATGATGCTGAAAATACAGAAATAAATTACATTTCAAAATATATTCAAAGAGAAAGCAGTTGTTTTGAATTAGAATAATATTTCACAATATTACAGTTTTGAATTGTATTTGTATTTGTAATGAAATCAGTACAGCCTTGGTGAGCCTAAACACTTAAATCTTTTGATTTGTATTATATTCTTAACACATATTCCATTGATTTCTTCAGTGTTGATTTCAAATGGACTGGGATCTTTCTACACCCTCACCATGATTCTCATTGATATTCATCAACCACTAAAAAAATCAACTATATTTGCTTTGTACCAATAGTTATGAGTATGGCTGTGTGAGACTGTTCAGATTATGTGACGTATGTAGCTTGACCGCGATTCACCCTCCACGTCTTGTGTGTGTTTGTGTCAGTAATATACTGCAGTAGGGAGGCCTGACACACTCATAAATTACTCAATTACAGCAATCACGCAGAGCGACAAAAAGAAAAGGACAGATGAAAAAGGAGTGTGGAAAAGAAAAGAGCAGATGGTGGCATCATTCTGGTCCTCCTGCTAAAGCCACCGACCACTCCTTCCTCCACACACTCAATGAAAAAGTTGCTGAAGATGAATTGCGGTGTGTGTGTGTGGGCTCGGGTCTCTTCAGTAATTGAGGGTTGTCTGTGAAAGAGAAGCCCTCACGACTCTCATCTGGTTTCCATCTGATTGGCGGAGATGAAAGCTTTTGTTAAACAGTTTTATGCCCCACTTACACTCACTCGTATAGACAGACGGTTTCCTCACACCTGTTAAAAGTCTGTTTTGCTTTACAGACAGGTATTGTGGGTTTTGGAAGCAGTCTGTTACTCATAAAGTGCCTAATAAATGTCAAATGTTAAGTAATAAACCGCTTCTGTTTTGCCTCACTCTCATGTGGAGTCGTCTGTGCAGATTGTTTCATTTTCATATGAAGTCATTGAAGGCACGAGGCATGTCGAACACTCAATACTTCTTTGTATCATTAAACATTTTTGCCTCTATATTTTCAGAGACTGTTAGTTTGTTATATGTTTTGCCCTAAAACCTGATATGCTGCCTACCTAGGCAAATTTTTAGGCATAATATTGGTGTGTTTTTTACAAGAAGGTTGTTTTAACAATAAACTGGAAACTTATGCTACACATTTTCTGGCCATAATCAATGTTCAATTCATTTTTTCAGGACAAAACATGAAATATAGAGGGTCTTAGTGTGATTTGAAATTAAATAAATACATAAATGACTAAATAAATGAGTTAAAAAAATCCTAATATCATTACTGTTTTCAATATAATAAAATATTCATTCATTCATTCATTCATTCATTCATGCATTCATTCAATCATTTATTTATTGTGATTTTTGAGATATTAGTTCTTAAAGTGTATGAGCTACAGTAGAAAATAAGTTGATCTAATAAGGGCTTTGGACAAGCTCAGTTAGCAAAATTTTTATCCAAATGGTATTATCTGAATGCTGTATATATATATATACACTATACATAAACTAAACATATTTTGTTTTTATTAATATTTTTAATTATTTTTATTTTATTTTGTCTTGCCAAATACTGTTTTACCATTTAGATTTAATTCATTTTAAATTTAAATTTAAATTTTAAAATTTAATTTATTTATTTTATTTCCAGTTAGTAATTTTAATGCTCCAACCAAGATGGCTGACAGAGGAAAATGTTGATTATATATTTCTATTATAAAATTATATATTTATAAATTTAGGATAATGTTAAATATCTCTTATTCAATACTAAAGCTAAATGATTTATATGGACATTTTTCAATTTAAAATACACAGCTGAATGCAATATTTATGTTTTGCATTGCAATTTTTTTTAGCTTAGCATCAGTTCTCTCATGCTTTCATGTGACAAAGGTTTTTTGTGGAACTTCTGTCCATTAATAGCATTTCAAATTAATCATTCATAAGGATTCATTGAAAGGGTGTTGTTTATTTTAAAATGTCAAAGCTGCTCATTAGCATTGTATTATGTTTTTTTCCACTGTTTTTATAACTTAACATCACTTCTCTCTTCCTGCCTTCACAGCTCTGGTGTGTCGCTGCCATGGCGACCCTGACCCCCTGCTTCTTACGGATCTTTGCTGTCCTCCAATTGGCTGTCTGCTCGTTTCCAGAGGAACCTGGCCCTTTAATCTCTGCCCCTGCTGAGGGTAAGAACACGCCCCCTCACCAATTACAGTCTACCAGTTAAGCAACACAAGCAGGTTCTTTTTCAGTTAGACATGATAAATGCCACATTTAGGATCTTTCATTCACTTATGTTTAGAGCATAACAGCACAATCAGCAACTACGATTTCTGCCTCATGAATTAGCTTTGAGAAAATCAGCTGAATTCCAAACTCTGCTAAGTTTCCATGATCATAAAATAGAAAACATTTTCTTCCTATTATTAAGTACATAATACATTATACATTATATAAATATTATATTATATATATATATACAGAAGAAATTACGTAATTTAGGTTTGGAATGACTTAAACTATAAGTAAGCTATAAAAGTAAGCTATATTTTCTTTTTTTGGTTGTACTGCCCCTTTAAATGTGGTAAAATCACTGTAATGCATACTTTCTTGTGGTTATGTTAAACAGGTTGTTCTTTTAAATGTACATATGGTTGACATGTGATGTGGACATGTCACACTGTTTGTAAATAGTTTCGCACATTAGCGTTTGTGAATGGATGAAATACACCATATGGCTGTGATCGTTTTAAAAGCCTTTTAACATAATGGTGTTAGAACAACCGACACAAAAACTGTGTGTGTGTGTACAAGCACCCGTATTCCCTATAGATCCCACAAAACAGAATCAGTGACATTGATGAACAACCACTCATGCATCTCTAATGATTCAGTAGAGACCAGGGGTTAAAGGTCATCCAGCACAATGTAGTTGGTGTTTATGTGGGTCACATTTTCTCCCCAGAAGGACAGTTAAACCTGAAATCACCTACACTGTGGGGTCCAGCCAATGTCTGCTCTCTATGAAGAAAACGGCTTAGTAGACATACTAAATAATGTCTTAATGAGAAAGAGGTAGAGGAAAGAAAATATCCTTCTCTCAGTGTAAAAACAACAGAAGTCAGTAAAGAACAAAATGAACATGGCGGGCTTGTGTGTGTGTGTGTGTGTGTGAATCAAAGTGAAATAACGTGACCTTTTAAAGGGTTTTCCACCCTTAATTACTCTTTCCAAAGCACAAAAACATTTAAACCCTTGTGAAATGTGTCCAAACAACTAGAGGCAAAGAACAGGCCAGCAACAACAACAACATCTCTATCCTTCTCTCCGTATAACAGTGGAATTAATTAGTAGCAGAAACTGTAAGAAATATCATTAGCTTTCACAATAAATCTGTGGGTGTCCTCAGGCTTCTCAGCCCTCAGACACAGAGTACAGATCCATCTGCGCTTGGAGGAATCATTCTTGTTAGTTTTTTCCGTGGTAATCGGTTTTCTAATTGTGTTTAACCTCTTTCCACAGCATTTGGAAAGCAGTTTGCTGTTGCTGGCGACTATTTTCAACTGCATTTTATGCAGGAGTGTAATGGGGATGTAATATAAAACGTATCCGCTTTGCTTTGATGTGACAGGACACTGGACCAATAGTCTGACAGTCAGGGCAGGTTGCATTTGTTTTTAATAATATTTATATTTTATTTTAATTCGTAAAATGTTTTAAAGAGTTTTGATTTTACTTTCAGTTAAAAGAAACAATGCTGTGTGCTTTTATTCATTCATTCAAAAAGAAAAGGGGATATTTTACACGAATGCCCTTGTAATCTATTCAGTATAATGAAAGTAAATAATTTGAAAGTTCTAAAATGACAAAAAAAAGCACCAGGAAAGCATATCATATTAGTATGCAACATATGTAACTGGTCCATATGATATATTCATAATGTGAACAAATCTATTTTTCTATTTTTTACTTTTTTAATGAATCGTTTAAAGTTCACCTATTCTGGATTTTTGAAAAACATTTTTCATGCAGTACAAAACAGCTTTAAGTGAATAAAAACATCTTGCAAATCTTTAAATCTGAAAGTGCACCGTGTATTGTTTCTTAAAAGAAAGAGTCGACTCTGAATCATTGAAACGAATCGTTTTAAAATGAATCTCAAGCCGTTTCATGTTGAGGTCAACCTGAATCATTTGCATAGTGTCCGCCCACTTGATGCTCTTTTGCACTGGTCTGAATGAAAATGCAAATTCATTCTTTGCCACTAGGTGCTGCTTTTGGTGCGGTAAAAATATTGGTTTCCCGTTAACACTGTACACTCAGCAGCACTGCACTCACAAACGCTGCTTTATCGGGCGTTACAGGCAAGTCAAATGAAAATGAGACCAATCAGACCGATCACTGCAGATTAGTGTCTGGCAAAGAAGGGGTTTGGAAAAATTAATCATTGAGCAAATCGGTTGAGATTCGCTTAGCAAGTAAGCTTTAAAAAAATGCATATTATAGACAATGAAAGTGTTTATTGACCTTGCATGCATGTCAAGCTCTTGTTTGGGACACCCAAAATCAAAATATGAACCTTTCATTAACCATAATAGTCGCACTTTAATGTTTTTTTTTTTTTTTTTATGAAAAAGGGTCTGAAAGTTTCATTAATGAATTGAACTAATGCAGTTCTTGAGTTCAGCTCACTGATTCAATTATTTAGTGGTTAACAGTTGACTGTAATGTATTGAGTAATGATGCGTATTCCTATTTCTCACAAAAACCTGTCGCATGATTTAGAATGTAGGACACAAGTTGTATAAACCAAGCTTATGATGCTTTTATGTTACCGTTGTGTCCTTTTTGATGCCTGAATCTTTATTGTCATTACTTTGAAAAGAGCATGCAGAATATTTTAGGAGAGATAAAGTCATACAGGTTTGGAACTACAAAAGGGTGAGTAAATATGACAGATTTGTTGAACTTCTGCTTTAAGACAGCTTGTTTTTGGGCTCTGCATGCAGAGGACAATGATGTGTGTACTTTTTTGTCTCTGAGGACTTCTGTCTCTCAGTGGTCCGGAAACTCAGTGTGAAAGGGGCATAACTCTTCTGGGAAAGTGATGGACACATTCCTGCCTGTGCTTTAGACTCTGTTTCCTCCATCTATTCTTCATGTTTTGGCTCTTTTGTTTGGTTGTCACTGTCTTCTATCTCAACTAGTCATTTTTCCACATTTTGACTTTCCTCTCTTCTGAATCGTCTCTGTTTCTGTATTTGTCAGTGGTGAGACGATATCCAGTGTTTGTGGGCCGAGCGCATCACTCTTACACCCGTCAGGAGCCACTCTACATTCAGACTGTCCTGAAAGTTAACCGTACACTCTACATCGGAGCCAGGTAACATCCAACTGCATTCACAACAATTCAACATGCAGGCTTCACATCAGAAATATTTGTACATTATATTTTGCATATTACACTTCTTTTCAGAGCAATCAAAATAAAAACTGTTGTGTTCATTTTGCATATTGCTGTACATACTGTACTAAGGAAGAAGTGAAAATTATTCTCTGTGGTAATCATTGTTATTAAAGTATGATATATATATTCATTTTTAAGCTAGCAAAGCAATTTTTTTTATTAAAATAAAATTATATCATTTTTAATTTTTAAATATTAAATAATATTGTATTTTATATATATATAAATGGTTTCTTTTATATTTGTATTTTTCTAATTATTTTTGTCATTTTGTTACAGTATGTGCTTTGTCATTTTATTAGTATTTCTATTTCTATTATTATTATTTTATTATTTTTTTTATTATTTTTCCATAATTAGGTTTAATTAATTTTTATTTCATTTTTAATATTTTGTTCAGTTTGAGTTTTTGTTTATTTCCAGTGAATAATTTTAGTTCTTCAACTTGCCATGGCAAAATGTTCTATTTTTGTTTAGTTCTTCTTCTAATATTTTAAGATTTTATGATATGATATGTTTTTAATAATTATAATATTTATTGTAGTAATTAACAACATGTTAACTTCAGTGTTGCCCACTCTGTTCACACAGCAACTTCACTGTATTTGGTTTTACATTATGAATTAATGTGACATGAGTACTATAATATCCTCTCTGTTATTAAAACCTTTCTATTTCGCTACACCATCTCGGTACCTAATTGGTCTTAAATGGAAATGACAGTTTCAAAAGCTCTGACATGAACACTCTGTTCTTCTAACTCAACACACTCAGCAGTATAGCAGCATGTTCTTTCCACGCATTCAAAGTGTGCATGTGGATGTTTTGAGGGGAAATCTGTGTCCAGTTTGAATGGTCTTACATTTATTTACATCTTTGAAATCCGTCACATAGACAGGTCTTCAAAGGATTTGGACTCCCGAGGGAGTTGACATGTGGTCCTAGTTAAGCGGTGGTTGAAAGTTAAACCCCTGTTCGCTGACCTCTAACCATTACACAGTCAAGCCACTTAAACACTTGCTTTCTCTGAAGCTGGGGAACAGATATGTGACCCTGGACCACAAAACCAGTCTTAAGTCGCTGGGGTATATTTTTAGCAATAGCCAAAGAACAATGGGTCAAAAATATTGATTTTTCTTTTAAGCCAAAAATCATTAGGATAATAAGTAAAGATAATGTTCCATGAAGATATTTTTAAAATTTCCTACCGTAAATATACCAAAACTTAATTTTTGATTAGTAATATGCATAGCTTAGAATTCATTTGGACAAATTAAAAGGTGATTTTCTCAGTATTTAGATTTTTTTGCACCCTCAGATTCCAGATTTTCAAATAGTTGTATCTCGGCCAAATAATAAATAACAAATAATAAAACATACATCAATGGAAAGATTATTTATTCAGCTTTCAAATGATATATAATTCTCAATTTCGAAAAAAAAATGACACTTAAGGTTTTGTGGTCCAGGGTCATATATATATATTCTATTTTACGTTTCCGAGCACTCCGAGCACATTGTGGAAAGTGTAAACTCTTATAAACCGGTTACTGACACCACAGAACTCTGAGGCTGACATCTCCAGAGCTGAGAACTCACATTTAGACTGCTCTCATAGACAGCTTGATGGATTTGTTTTATCAAAAGCCTTCAATGCTTCACTGTATTCCTGTAGGTGGTGAAATATATCTTCACAGACTTTCTGTCTTGTCTCAGTTTGTCACATGATTTTGGCTGTAATTTGATTTGCATGCTTCTAATATTCTCTATACTTTACTGACAGTGGTAAAATATTTGTATGTAGTCAGACATACTGAAACATAGAATTGTTGATAAATTATGGTAACTCTTTACAATTAGGTTTCATTTGTTAGCATTAGTTAACCTACATTATTTAACATGAACTATCTATGAGCAATATTTCTACAACATTTATTCATCTTAGTTAATATAATTTTTTACATTTACTAATAAATTTTAAAAAATCTAAAGTTGTTTGTTAATGTTAGTTAATGCAGTTTGAACTAACCTGAACAAACAATTGAGCGTTTATTTTAACATTTCAGTTTTAGTAGGCTAATTTCAGCAATTACTTTATTTCAGTTCAGTTCAACATTTCTAATTTCTAAAATAAAAAGTAAAAAAAAAATACTTTTGAGTCTAATTAAAAATTTTTAATTTATATTTTATTTTCTAATGGTTTAAGAAAATAATTCTTCAAATTATTTAGATTGTTTGAAGATGTCTTAAATTAAGTGCATTTTTAAACACAATTAGTATTAGTATTTCTACTCAGTTTTTTTAAGCATAATCCTAATTAATTTTTGGTAGATTTTATGCTAAAAACCAAGAAACTGTCATAATAAACTGAATATATTTAATCAAATTCAGCCTAGGTGTTACACGAAACGATATAGAAAGTCACTTTTACCAACAGCTATTACTCTATAATTATTATCAGATTAGATGATTTATTTTAGAATCTTATTTGTATATTGTATAATCATGATGTAGTGTGCACTTTGATGCTTCAAACAAAGGAGTGCTATATAAAATGTAGTATTTTATTCATGTATTTATTTATTATTGTGTGGTGAGCTCTGTTGTGACATTGGAATTTCCCTTTGGGATTAATCAAGTTAATCAAATCAAATTGTACATATATTTACTGATAACTCTACACAAATTCGCTTCTCCAGTCCAGTTTCATGGCCAAAATACTGATTGCATTTTTATTGTTTATTTATGTTTGTTGTGTGGTGCATACTCTGTAGTAGAAATAGTATATGATTTATGATTCGCCTTCTTAATGTTAAATTAAGGCCCATTTTTAATGTTACTGCTAATAATGGTGTGTGTGTGTGTGTGTGTGTGTGTGTATTGGTGCAGAGATGACCTTTATCGAGTGGAACTGGACCATGTATCTGGAGATGAAATGTTCTACAGCAAGGTGAGACCTTGTACCTCTCTCTCTCTCTCTCTCTCTCTCACACACACACACACATAATTGCATGTTTTCCCATAAATGTCGGTGATAATTGTACTCCTTTGCTGTTTTACAGAAAAGGACGTGGGAGTCCAATAAGAATGACATCCGCATCTGTAGAATGAAGGGCAAACATGAGGTGAGCGTTCAAATAACACAACGTTTTTTCGCATTTCACGGCCATTTTTAGAACCGTCTTAGCGAGGAAATTAATTCACAGGACTTTGAGTGATTTGCTATTGCCAAGCGCTTGATGTTTCAGACCTGTGGCAGAGCTGGAGACAGTCTCACACAAATAAATTCTCCTGGAGAGTAAATGTACGATATAAGGATTTGGCTTTTTCTGCTGGTTCACAAGGACATGTAACTCTAGCCTCTCGGCGGATGCTTTTAGCCTTATTACAGATGATTACTTACAGCCTTGGTTACTTATTGGATGTTATTGAGGGATGTGGATTTTCCTGTTATTTACTTGTGTTTTTAACTCTTGCTAAAATGTGATTTACTTTCATACCGCCAGTTATCTTTTATGGCTCTATTTGTGTTTTATCACATATAACTTCCCTACAGCTAATGTGTGTCTAATGTTAGACATGCTAGACTTATGTTAGCATTCAAACACTAATGCCATTCAAACTGTGTTTTTACAGTTACATTTATTCATTTAGCAAACACTTTTTTTCAAAGGGGCTTACAATAGAACAATAGAGCCAACAATATTCAAAGTATGCAATGCTAACTTCATTTGAAATGCTTAGAAAATATTTTGGATTAATTCCACACATTCGTAACTTCTGTCCTTCATCAGGTACAATATGCAAAAAAGCAGAACATAAGTGAACTGCTGCAGGAGCTGTCAGATCCAAATGTGCTTAATAATAGCCAAAACTGTTTCCAATTGTGACGCCAGTTAAACAAGTGATTCACATATAACCTGCTACAGCAAAAAGTACCAGACTATTGCCTTTCAGTAAAATTACATTTACCACCAGCTTTCCATGAACTGTATCAATATAGTAATTGCATTAAGGCAAAAATTCTACAAAAAGCCTCGTTAACTTTGCCTAATGAATTAAAATGCATAACTGGCATATTGATACAAAAGCACATGTAGACCCAGATTAATGTGCTAAAGATCATTTCAGAACTGTAGATATTTTTAGATGCTACTGTATTTCTTGATCTAAGATGATTTTAAGAAGGTGAGTTGGCACTTAAGCAGGAAATGTGGCCTTTATTGCAAGAGATCTCAGTCGACGGATAGATCATGTTAAGTCATTTGAACATGATTAATTGAAATAAAACTGAAACTATCTTCCCATAATTAGAAATACTTTAAAAAAAAGCTGTTGTCAAGAAAATAGAAAGTTTAAAGAATCCCTGCTTTTTTTTTTGTTCAAATAAATTTGCAGTCCACAAATCAAGACTTCAGTAATTATTACAATGATTATAATTTTACATGCTAAAATATAATAAAATAAAATATTTTTTTACAGTAAAATATAAAAAAGTAATATTTCTTATTTTGATTTTGATTTAGTAATAATATTATTATTATTAATAATAATAATACATATATATATATATATATATATATATATATATATATATATATATATATATATATATATATTATATATATATATATAATAAATATACTATCTATCTATCCATCCATCCATCCATATATCTAGCTATAATTTTATAGTCATATTGATGGAGTATAATCCCAACATTGTGGCCTAATTGCACAACAAGCAGAGCAAACCAAGATTTTTTTGTTTAGTTTTTTGTTAAATAACATTTTAATTATCGCAATTGTATGTTTTCCCGATTAGTGATTAATATTCATTTTATAATATAATGCCACGAGTTCTGTATTTTTAAGACTGCATGAAGTAAAAAAATCTTCAACCTTTGAAAGCACATCTCGAGTCCCTCAAGTTCCATCTAGTTGATTTTGAAAATGTGTTTTTTTTTCCCACATCCCTGGATCTGTCCTGCCCCAATAATTCTCCAGAAGTCTTTGTTCAATATTCTCTTTAACTTGAGCCGATTGGAGAGTTTGTGAAGCTGTTTTGTAAGCTGCAACCTCAGACTTGATTGTGTCTCTCTTTGATGTTTTTGTGATAAATCTGTTCTTATTCTTCAGTGCAGAGGCTAATTACCTTCTGCCTTCTGCCCACCTTCATAATGTAAGAGTCGTGCATTGCCACTATTTCACAAACCAGGCCGTTTTAATAGATGTGTATGACTGCAGGGGAGAGAACTTCAAGAGACTGAGTGTCAAACCTGGACAAGGATTATTGTCTGGCAAGAGGGAGCTTACAAATGAGACCTGTCTGCCACCCACCCACATGTTCACACAAATCTGAGACATCAAACACACACCTGCGAATCTCTGCCTCCGGCAAGTTCTGCAACAGGCTCTCACACTCTCCTTGCTTTCTCTTTCTTGGTCTTTCTGTGCTGTTTTTGTTCATGATCGCTAATTACCTCATAAACTATAAACTGGTTTTCCACAGCAATCAACTCTAATTGTGTGAGATAGACAGAATATTAGCATAGACGACCCAGAAATGAGTCCGTTTGAGACATATATCAAATTATCTGTCCTTGTGTCAGAGATCTGAGCGCACACCTCCACACACCACTGGTATCAGACCTAAAACTGAGACTGCTGGTCCATGAGCCATTTTTTGCACTTCATCTGCTCTGGAATAAGATTAGATGGACTCTAGGAGTGCTGTCAGATGAAATGTGTTTGATCTGATGTAGCATGTTCCTGCAGTAATTGTGGTCTTGCTGCTTGATTTAAGCTGACATGATTTCATAATGAAGGTGGAAATTCAATATCCTTATTCTGACTCCTCACACTCACACACACACACACACACACACACTTACTACAGTGAGGATCTGTAAAATAGCATTGTGCTCATGTGAAGAGAATTGTTTTTATTGAAATAAATCTGAAATAAAATAAATAAATATCATATGTATATGTTAAATATATAAATTATACTTATATGAAATGTTGCCTTTGCAATTAACAGAAAAGTAATGAATTGAAGTACTAAAATTACTAAAATGATAACTGAAATAAATACATTAAATAAAATTTGAATTATTTAAAAAGAAGCATTTAAAACTTACTTAACTCTTAATTAAAATTTAAACATAAATGAAAAGCACTTGAACTTATACTTAAACATAATTTAAACAAAAATGACAGTTAACTGAAATGTAATGTGTTGAAGTACTAAAACATAAAATGAAAATGAAAATAAATACATTTAATCTAAATAGAAATAGAAATATTTTTAAAAGTAAAAACAGTGACAAAATAATATAACAGTAACAAAATTACGTAACTACTAAATTAATACTATACTTTTAGTAAATCAAAAAAATGAATAAAAATGGCAAAATCATAAAGTATTACTAAAAAAAGTTTTACGTAACACTGAAACATGATGAAAAACATAGAACTATAAAAAAAGAAAACAAGAAATATTGCTATGCAATCAATTGAAATATAATACTTTAATAATTAAAGTACTAAAATTAGTAAACTGAAATAAATTAAATATAAATCACAAAATTACTGGAACTAACTAAATAAACAACTTAAAACTACAGTCATTGCATCACACATGTTTAATAATAGATAACACAATAACATCTTCAGAGGTGAATAAATGGATCATTTATAATTAATATGAATAAACAGGATTTGAATTGATGTCACTTGTGCTGCTTTGATTGGCTTTTATGAAGTGCAAGATAAACAGATTTCTACAGCAATAACACAGTGACTAACTACAAAAAGATGACATCTGCTGCCTGCGATACTCCTACATGGAGTATAGGAACGTGTGTGTGTGTGTGTGTGTGTGTGTGTGTGTGTGTGTGGTGTAATAGATACACTCACTTCCAGTATCTATTCTCTCTCTCAATGTGTTCCAATTGTCATTTTTATTGGCTTGAAGGGCATTGCAGGATGAGAACTTCATTTGTGGAGTCGTTCTGAATGAAAATGAGCAACAAGATCTCTTCATGAGCAATTCACTGAATATCTTTTTGTCCGACCCTGAAGAAAATGTTATTTCTCTGATATTGCTATTTTAGCTTTAGGCACTTGAGCAGGTTTGTCTCAGATGCTTCTTCTAAAATGTCTTAGGAGAAATAAAATAGGCACAGTGAGATAATCGTTTGGAGCTATAAAAATGCAGGAAAAAGTATGTGAACCCTTTGTTTTGTGAAAAGTATGTGAACCCTATATATATAAAATTGTGAACTGAAGGTCGATGTTTTTAAATGATATTAAAAGGCCTTTTACTTGCTTAAAATCAGACGACAGAAGGGATGCAGTAGATGGTGTACATCAGGTTTTCAAGGAACAACAGTTTTGATCATGTTGATCATTTAGAGGCCTTAGAAATGTGAGAATCTTTAAATGGTTAAGTGTTGAATGTGAACTAATCTGACAGCGAGTGGTTTTGGTGTAGAAAGAAGCGAAAAGCCAGTGGAGTGGGAGAAACGGTGAGTGAAAGGAGACCTGCAGAGAGAGAACAAGGAGTGGTGGAGAGTGAGGAAGGAGAGAAGAAAGACAGGAGAGCAAGGGAATAAGGGAGGAGAAGTCAGACTTTGATCAGAGTAGAAAGGAGTTCATCACACACTCTAATCTGAAGGATAAATCTTGACACTTTCTTGATAGTGTTTCACAGAGACCTGAACCACGTGTGCTCTTCCCCACAGCGAATCCTGCTTTTTACACCTCAGACGGGCGTACGGATCGACCCGCGTGCATCTCTGATGAATTCAATTTTACAGTTTATGAAGCGGAACATAAGATCTCCCCACCCCCTGCAGAGAGTTTACAGCACACTGTTGTGCTCACGTTCAGCGGGATGTTTATGATGAACCTATCTTGATGATGTGAGCAAGGTATTGTGGGCAGGGAAACTGATATTAACCAACTAGATCTTTTATATTGAGTGTTTTTTTTGAGAGTTGTTTTGAGGTGCTATGCTCTTCTGGCTGGTTCCTAGCAACTCTCCAGTGGGTTGCTATGGCATTTTGGATGGTTACTACAGCTTTGCTAGGTGGTTGCTTGGGCCAGTGTTGCCAAATCCATTTTTTCCCGCAGAATTTGGCTTCTTTTAAACTGTTGCCTTGGGATGAAGAAAAACACCCCATTCCCCGGAATGCAATTTACACATTCTAACATTCTAAGATTAAACTTTCCATCGCCTGGAGCAGATTGACAGTCAGAGAGAAAAACAAACCAAATCAGTCACTTCATAACTGCTACACTTAATGATTAAAATTGATTTTTTTTTAAAATTGCACTGTGGATACTGGTGATTTTATTTAATTATTGAAATGTAGAAGGTTTGTTTTTCTTATTATGTGCTTAACATTATCTGTCCTATTATGTTGGTGCTGGTAGTAATTGTCAAAACAGTGAGTATAAAAAAAAAAAAATCAATAAGTGTTCTTGCCTGAGTAGACATTTCTCAGGTCTTTTCAGATTTGTGTAATATGCTTAATTATAACATCTCTAGTGTGTTTTTTCAAGGCACTATAATTTCCTTGAATATCTATAATTAAACGTCTTATACATAGTTTTTTTACAGGTGTCTTTTTTTTTCAATTCGTTCTGAAGGTTTTTTTCTCCATTGCATAGCCTCACTTACAATCACTGGCATCAGTCACAAATATTAAACATGTAGAAAAATCATTGTGGAAATGACAATGTTCTTGAATTGTAAAAGTTTATAATCTTTATACAGTTTCATCTACTTACTGCGAACATCAACTGAGCCCAACTGAAAGAGACCTGGTCCACCTACATTCCTAATCAGTTTATCATTCACCAGATAAAAACTGCAAGTCTGCAGAATTAGAAAAGTAGTAGTTAATCTCTCCTCATCTAAGAATGAGCAATAGTTTCTAGTTTCCCTCTGTAAAACAGCCTTAGCTGCCTTAGCAAGCATCATTACTATCATTGCCTTACATTACGATCCAATCAAGAACACAAAGTCAAGATATCCTGCCACACATTACATTATTCAGAGCTAAATATTCAGTTGCACTTGAAAATGTTGCATGAGAGAAGTTACATTTATTGTGAATGCTGTTTAATGATGTACTCAACACACATTTCTGTCTGGGTTCAGTTTTAGAGTGAAGATCAGCTCTATTGTCTTCTAATTGGTGGGTAATTATCGGGAAACGGTTGTTTAATTTTGCCACCATAATTTGCATTGTATCCTGATGATCACCAAGACAGAGGTGAGAAACTGGCAGTGTTGATGTGGTAATGTTAGAGCATAACTCAACAAATCAGGTGGAAATACTCACTATAATAAAAGGTGAAAGGTTGCGTAATTGTATATGCTCAAACACACACACTTTCTCTTCAGCTTATCAAAAATGAAAAGGTCCCTGTCCATTCTCTTATTCAAACACATGCACACACACGCTGTAAGTTGATCTATCACTAGGGAGTTTGTGTTTAATGCTGTGAGCAGCTTGAATGCATTTGTAACAACATCTCTTGTGCAAACACACACACACAGTGAACGCTGGAGTTGCATCTGTAACAACACATAGACCCTCGGCAGTCCTGCTAATCACCTCAAAGAGCCTGACCTCAGTGTCGGCCCCCTCGGGTTTCGGCTCCACCAGGAGGCCCAGTCAAACTCAATGGGGAGAGCAGTGAATGGGCCCTACGGTGGAGCTGCGTGATGGGGCCCACATGCAGAGGTTTCAGCAAAATACACAAAACCACTTCAAAACGTTCCATTGATGTCCGTCAAGGAACAAAGGCATTCCTGATGCATGAGTGTTCGCAGCTGGCTATCCAGTAGCTTTCAGGACTGCTTTTATAGCTGGACCCACATTGTGATGCATTCAAGTCCGGCTACTTCCTGTTTAAATCGAACTGTGCAAATCTATTCCAAATACAATGTAAATCCTGGGGAAAATGTGTTTTTGGGTGATGTCCACAGTGTGGGCTCTGTGGTGGAGCTGCAAGCTGGGACCTAATTATCTGGTGTCTGTCTTCCAAAACAAACACAGCTCTCAAAATAATGACGTCTGGGGGAAAATGACTTGTGAAGCTGAGTCAATATTTTCAGCATTATTCTTTTGTCCATCCTCTCTTACCCTTTCACGTGTGACCCAACACACACACACAATGTTTTGTTCATCTCTCTCTTCTTCACTCAAATTTTAATTAGGATTCAAACGACTTTGTTAAATGACACGAACGTCAAATGCTGCCAAGTCATTGTGATTCAAAGAGGATCAGTCTGGCAAAACAAATACACTGATGAGATATCATCACTGATGTTTCCACACAATAATTAATAAGAATACCCATTTCTATAGTGTTTATGCCAATTGAGATAACATCATTATACAAACTCTCACTCTCTCTTTCAGTTTTAATCCTAAAATGGTTTGTTTATATTCAGGTTTAAAAGAGATTTTGGATCCCAGATTCCCAATGTGCTCTCAGGCATTGCTGTATAATATAATAAAATATAAACAGGGCAAATTAATTTGACAATAATGTTTATAAAGGTATTTCATTGCATTGCATTTCATGGAATAGTACATCGGACATGGAATCATCATAATATCCTAGATTCTCGGACATATATCATCTTCCCTGCAAGGTTATTTTGCAAGTACTGTACCTTGCAAAATACTATAGTATGACAATATGTCATCATTCACTACTATGGTTAAAAGCTGACCTCAAAATACTGAAAACCGAAATATATCTGATGCAACCTCCATAGTGTTTTGTGAAGTTTGTAAATGGACATGAACCATAAACAAATTCGACCAGAGTAATCCTTGTCTGTTCTCTCTGTTTCCTTCAGGAGGAGTGTCGTAACTATATTAAGGTGTTGTTGAGCCATGATGGAGGGCTATTTGTGTGCGGGACAAACGCTTTCAACCCGCTGTGTGCCAATTACACGGTGAGTCTCCCCTGAGTTTAACATCAGCAAACATGTAGAGCGCAATTCTACACAAACAACACAAGATACAATTCTCTTCATCCTACTACATATAGTGCTGAAGAAATTCATCAGCATTTTATTGTTTTAAAAGGTAGCAAAGCAAACATCTAGATTAATACTGCTGTTTTGATTAAGCTACATATTCAGTGTTGTTTGCAACGTCACCCACCTCACAGTTTTACTACTAAAATAAATGTTCTTTTACAGTCCAGTTATTCAGAAATGCTTTCTAAGTCGGATCCACTGAATCTTCAGAAAGAATTGGTTCAGTTGAGCTCATATGCATGTTAACTATGGATTAACAGTAATGACAGTGGATCAGTATTGATTGAAGTTTAATTGATGTAATGATTAAAACTCAATAAATGGATGCACATAATTACATAGGAGAACCTGAAGAGATGCTCATTTGAATTGAATTGAAAGCATGAATGCATATGTATATAGTTTTGTGGGTGAATTTTTAGGAACATGCCTGGATTATATATCACCCCCAATTTAAAGGGAAACAATAAGAAACTATTTTGCATTAAGAAAATGAAGAATTAATATTGAAGCCTATTTCCACAATATAATAACAAAACAAAAAAATTATGAAAGGCTGTGACTTTTTATCTCATAATTCGTTTCAAGATATAAGCAAGATATAAACTAAACTTGATATAAACTCAGATTTCGAACAGATTTATTTTTCTGGCAAAACTTTGTTTACATCTCACTTTTTATTTTCTTAGCCACAGAAGAAAAAATAAAAAAGATGGTTGTGGCTATTTTATTTATCACTTTTTTTTTTTTTTTTTATATCGCAATTCTGAGTTTATATATTCTAGTCCTTTTTTTTTTATCCATGACGGAAATGGGCTTCCATACACTAATGGCCAAATATTTTTTTTTTTTTTTTTACATGATCACTTGGTCATACGGTATTTAATGCTTCATCTACTTAATACAACATATATTTTCTTTTTTTCCTTTGAATTTGGGGTAAAATCACATGGATGCTTCATGAGAGTCACCCTTTTGTTTTGAGCAGAATTTCTAACCAATTCTAAACCACATGATGTTGTTAAATCTTCAAACCTTTGTTTTTACAGTATATTTCAACAGCAGAGCTTATTTATTGTTTCATATAAAATTGAAAAAAAAAAAACCTTTCTGGAGACAGTTTGGTAGGTTTGTTTTATTTGTAAGATAAATGGACACGTGCTATAGTTGTCTCACGCTCACTAACACTCTGGACTGTTGCTGGAAGCGTGTAGAAATAGATAGCAGCACTTGTGAATGTGTTTGGAGATATGTGTGGTTTATAGCAGCTCTCATCCTCTCAGAAAGTGTCGTATCCCGTCATCACAAACAGTGTGTGTGTGTGTGTGTGTTCAGAGAGACACTCTGGAACTGGTCGGCGAGCCCATCAGTGGAATGGCCCGATGTCCTTACGATCCCAAACACGCTAACGTGGCTCTGTTTGCAGGTAACCCACACACTTTCCTGGCTAAGTGTGTACTGATTTGTTTAGCATTTTTTTTTAAATCTGTGATAATGGGAGCTGTACATCCAGTGGATGCACCACATAATAATATTTAATATCGCCTCGTTTTATTTGCTTCCATTAATGTGTTTACCATCTTCTTAACATCATTAAGCTCAAGGACTTTCTGTTTGAACACTTTGGCACATATATCATCCTGGCACAGTGTCGATCCTCACTTCTGGTTATTGACCGCTGACCTCTGCCCTTTGACCTCAGAGGGCAGCTTGTTCACGGGGACAGTGACTGACTTCCTGGCCATCGACGCTGTCATTTATCGCAGTTTGGGAGAGAGTCCTGCTCTGCGAACGATCAAGCATGATTCCAAATGGTTCAGAGGTACTGTTTCATACATAATAAAACTTTGAATGTTTGGTAATATCAATTCATTGGTTTTATTTGTCATCTGTTTTGTTTTTGATTTTATGAATGTTCTTAATTGACACAGAATTTTTTCTCTTTTAAAGAATGGAAAATGATTTAAACATTCCTAATGCACTTTTCCCCTCCAATGTACAGTATACTCACTACCAGTCAAACATTTTGGGGTTAGTAATAATAAAAAAAATGGTTATACTTTCATTTGCAAGATTTGATCAAAAGTGACAGTTGACATTTTATAATGTTTATGATGTCACAATAATCGCTTTAAATAAATGCTGTTCTTTTGGAATTTCTGTTCAACAAAAAATCCTGAAAAAAATATTCCACAAAAAATATCAAGCAAATCTACTATTTTCAACATTGGTAATAATAAATAATGTTTCTTGAGCAGCAAATCAGCATATTAGAATGATTTCTGTGGATCATGTGACACTATAGACTGGAGTAATAATGCTGAAAATTCAGCTTTGCATCACAGGAATAAATGACACTTTAAAATATATTCAGGCAGAAAACAGCTTTTTAAAACTGTAGTAATATTTCACAATATTACTGTTTCATTGTATTAAAAATAAAAATTTTACATGAGCATGTTTACATTTTTTTGTAATTTTTAAAACATTTTCTTATTTATGGGCTTTTTTTCATCAATATTTGCAATTAATTGTGATTATAGTATTCTTTTTTATTATTATTATTAAAAAAAGAGTTATGGCTTTGTATTACCAAAGTAATTAATGCTGTTTTATGTCTACTAACTAGACATAATCAGAAGTGATTTTAGCATTATGATATTTTGGGCACTAAATATGGCCTTTCAGAAAGACAACTTACAAATATTCAACATTATTTTTAGTGATACAGCAACAGATTCAAATGAGGGAAAGCCAAACTAATTCTCTGTTCATCGAACCACATAAACCGTCATTAAAGCAAAAGTTGCACTGAACCTGGATGGTTCCTTTTAAGTTGTTTCAGGAAATCTTTGGTAAAATGGGTTTCATCCGTGTCGCTCTGCAATCTCCCTGTCAGCCTGAAGTGGGGTGTGTTTTGTGGATTTTAAAATAATTTCAGCAAGCGGTTTACAGCACTGAATTCTGAGTGTGATTTCACACCAGACATACCGAGAGCGCTAACAAAACCAAATGGATTTTTTTTTTTTTTTTTTTACCTGAGTTGTTTTTCACAGATATGTGAGACCTTGTAACCACAGGAAACTGCACGGAGCTCTTGGAGCTTCATTCAGATGAGAAAAGCTGGATGTGTGTATAATTTAGAGCTCTCTGATTGAACTTTGAATGCTGGAGAGCTATAAGTTGAATTTTAAAGAATCACTGAGGGAGTGAGACTGACATAGACCTGCATCTGCTTTATAAAACACATCCAGTACTGCTCAAAAAGAGAGAGATAGATAGAGAGAGGCCAAGACCTTCAAATGTCCTCACTTCACTCTCTTAGCTTTATTTAAGAGGACATGCATGTTTAATGAGGACTATATCTGCCTCATTCAGTTCTCTCGCTGTATATCTCTTTCTCTCCCTGTCTGGGACTGTGCATATGTTGTTTGTTCAGATGAAATGTCTTTATAATGACTGATGAGTGTTTACTTATTTGAGCTGCAAGTTCTCCATAGGACGCCCTCAGACTGTAAAGTGAAAGCCTGTGTTTGTGTGTGTGTGTCTTACAGAGCCTTATTTTGTGAGCGCCGTGGAATGGGGGCCTCATATCTACTTCTTCTTCAGGGAGATGGCCATGGAGTTCAACTACCTGGAGAAGGTAAGAAACAAGAGTATAGACAGAGATTTACACTGTTTTTCAAAATGTGTTGTTTTTGATAGAAGTCTTTTATTCTTATGATGGCTGCATTTATTACAGTAAAATACAGTAAAAAGTGTAATGTTGTGAAATATGATAACCTCACAAAATGTCATGCTCATAACTTGCACATTAATAAATGACTGCCCATGGATAGCTATCCATGACTATTCAGTATTGAGGAACTTGATAGTGCACCGCCCAGTACTCAGAGGTCAGCCAATCATAATAGAGGTCATTTACATATTAAAGGTACAGTACTGTAAATGTCTGGTAGCAATAACAAAATTAATTTAAAGGAATATTTCACCCAAAAATGAAAATTTGCCTCTAAGGCCATTAAAGATGTAGGTGAGCTTGGGAACAGACTTTTAATGTAATGTAGCATTTCATCACTTGCTCACCAGTGGATCCTCTGCAGTGAATGGGTGCCGTCAGAATGAGAGTCCAAACAGCTGATAAAAACATCACAATAATCCACATCACTCCAGTCCATCAATTAACATCTTATCAAGTGAAAAGCTGCATGTTTGTAAGAAACAGTCCATTATTAATACGTTTTTCTTCATACTGGCTAAGTCTATACTCTATCCATAATGTTGTTTTCTCCAGTTCCTTTAAGTGAAACAGAAGTGGGAAAATGTTTGGGTAAAACTACATTAGGAATGCTTTTGGCACAAGAAGACTTGACCAACTTTATAATTGGACTGTTAAAACAAATAAAATGCAGTAGAGCAGAGTATGGTTCTTTTAGGTTTTTACACTATCGTCAAACGACTGAATTCTCTCGATTGATGTGTGAGGTTAAAAAGCAGTCCTTTGAATAGTCACTTTGATTGTAGAACTGAATAGAAGCTGTGTGCAATAAAACTGAACTGTTTTCTTTCTGAATATGTGTTTGTGTGTGCATTAGGTGATGGTGTCCCGCGTGGCTCGTGTGTGTAAAGGTGATTTGGGCGGCTCTCAGCGGGTGTTGGAGCGCCAGTGGACGTCGTTTCTGAAAGCGCGTCTGAACTGCTCGATCCCGGGAGACTCGCACTTCTACTTTAACCTGCTGCAGTCCACCAGCCCCATCATACGCATGCAGGGCAGGGACGTCATCCTGGGGGTCTTCTCAACACCCTCCAACAGGTACACACACTCATTCAGGAGGAATCATATAGAGGACGGTGTGATCACTAGCATTATAGTGGAACAATCAGGGTGTTTGAATGATGAATGCAGAATGCAGTCCTGATGCAAATAAGAAAAAAAGCATCTGAGAAGATTGTTTCCTCAAATCATTTATTATCTTATCAGTTTCCATATGTCCATTTACTATTATGTGTAAGACACGGTAAAGGTGAATTTCTCAAGAACTTACCTGGTTCAAATTTATTTTATTTTATTTTATTTTATTTTGAAACCACTCAGAGGAAATAGTGGCATGACATTTCAAAATAGGTCCCAAAGATTTCATGATTGACACATACAGTAAATCTAAAATGTTTTTTTACAGTGGCACAGCATACCTGGGAGTACCTCGAAAGAAATGATCACTGGAACAAGCTAAAAAACCAAAGATTAGATGTTGAATTCCGCACTGAATTTGCATTTTGGCGCAGCATGAAGCTTGAAATAACTCCCAAAAGAGAACAGACATTTACATACTGTAGACCTAGAATAAAAGGGGTACGGAGACAAAGCAAGCAAGAAAGATGGCAGGAGATACCAGCCGATAATCTGAGCTCATGGGTTTATCAAAGAGAAAGAATGATTCTGTTCTAGATCATGTTGTTCTGTCAGCTCTTCGAGTGCTCGTAACACACTGTAAGAGAGTAAGTGTGTGACGAGTGTGTGTTCAGTATGACATACTGCAGTCCATCAGGCAGATGATGAGGGCCATTTTCACTAATTACCTCTCATTGTGTTCGTATGATTAGAATAAAAATGAGCTTCATCATCAGCTTCCAGGGGAATGCTTTTGGTGTTTTATCTGCTCTGCTAGATGTGGTCATTTTTCTACAAGGGAAGAGCAAATTATTTAGAAAAAGGAAGAGGAATGAGATGAATGGGGAGTTTTCATGAAATTAAACGTTTGTACCCTTTTGTGCCCAAAATTTCTGATATATGCATTTATTTATGGCCATATTGTGATCGATTTTGGTCCAGATTTTGTTCCCTTCATTGTGAACAATGAATAACCCAATATGCCACGAGTAGCTGTCAATAACAGTGATTTTATCTCTCTTAACCATATTAAAAATTACTGTAACACACAGCCTTGACTGACTTACTACCTTTTTAATAAAATAAATAAATAAATAAAATTATTATTATTATTATTATTATTATTATTATTATTATTATTATTATAGAACATTAACTGATTTCTATATTAATATGTATATTTTACCTGGTAACCATTAAAACGCTACAGTTAGGATAATGAAGTCTATTGTTTAGCTCAAGAATTATTAAATCTGATCATTGTTATTAGTAGTGAATATTCACATTTCATTTATTTATGAATATTTTGTTTGATTTGTATTATGATTATCATCAAATAACCATATATAAGCCATATAACCAAACATAGGATAATTGTATTTATTTTTTTGGTGATTTTTTTATTTATTGCTATTACTGTTATTGTTACTGTTATTATTGAATGTTAACTGATTTATGTTTTGAGATTTGGTATGTTTCTTTGCAACCATCAACGACAGCCTACAATTAGGCTAATGAACTCTGTTATTTGGTGCAAGAAGTGCTTATTATTAGTTATTATTATTAATCAAAATTATATTGTAGAATAAAAAAATATACGATTGTACAAAAAAGTACAAAGTTGATAAAGCAATTGATATAGCTCATTAGCTTAACTTAAGATGTTTACTGTTGTTTTGTAAATGTATTTTTAAACACCTTACCTTAGTAACCACTTAGTCTGGCTGTGTTACTCGCACTAGAGTTTTAGCTGAGCTTCTATGCCACCGTTAAAAAAGCATGAAGCCCCTCCTGCTTTGTGCCCTGTCCATTCTTCTTATTTAGTCCTCATTTCTCAGCCCCCCGTCGTGTCCTGTCTCAAATGTGTGATGAGGAGATCTTGGCCTGTTCACCTCGACCCCACTGGGCTGGGCAGTTACACAGGCATGGTGCCAGAAAGCCTTTAAAGCAGTGGACGATAGGTGACCAGGGCCGAGTGCCAGAGAGAACAGAGTGAAAGTAGAGCTGGTTTGTCTAGCTTGAGGTTTACAGGACTGTAGATCACTGCATCTGACAGCTCATTGGCTGGATTAGAGTTGGAGGCCACAAACTTCTGACAGCTTACTGGCTTCAGACGTGTTCGCCGAGTGGCTCCTATTCAAACCCTGTCTGCACGTCTCATTTTTTGCAGTGGTAATGCACATCAAAACTGAATTTTGGAGTATTATTATTATTATTATTCAGTGTTGTCTCTTATGCTCAATGAAGTCTCTTATATTCAATTTAATGTATTTTAAAATGTAAGTTGCTCCTGTGGTACAAAGCTGAATGTTCAGAAATCCTTAATGAATAGAATATTTTATTAATATTTTTTATTTGCATTTATTTAAAATATAATAAATATAATAAATATTAAAATACATAAAACATGATAAATGTCTTTGTCACTCTTAAACAATTGATTTATATGTTATATATATATATATATATATATATATATATATATATATATATATATATATATATATATATATATATATATATATATATATATATATATATATATAATAAAATAAAATAAATGAAAAACTTCATTTATTTTAAGCACATAACAAAATAACCAAAACTATAATTTTAAATTGAAAAGTGAAAATATGAATAAAAAAAACTATATAAAAAAGATATATTAAATTAAGTATTCTAATACAGATAAAATAACATGCAAAACATCTTGAGTAAAATGGTCACTTTTTTAGCAAAAATTAATAAATAAAGAGCACATTTTTAAAAGGTAGTGTAGAAACATGTTGACTTTCTTTCTTTGTGGAATAATAAAGGTGAAATTTAATATATACATATATTAATGCTGTTGTTTTTTTTTGCCAGTATAATTACAGTCAATGGGATTCACTAATGTTTTTGTTCCAAATATCATTCATCAAAATATCTTCAATTGTGTTCTACAGAAGAAAGTAAGTCATGCAGGTTTGAAACAACATGAGGGGGAGTAAATGAAGGCAGACTTTTAATTATGAGCAATGATTAGCAAACACTACAGTACTAATGAAATCACATTGTGTCAGAACAGTGCATTATTCTTTTAATCACCTTCATTTTTAGTCACCTTCTGAGGTGACATGAGAAAGGTGTCAGTGCCCTAATGGCACTTGTAGAACATTATTGTTTTTCCCTTTATTCTTTTTAAATAGTTGATGTAATTATAAGGTTGTGCTACACTGGCAAGCTCAGTAAAGGAGAGCAAGATGCCATCCAGTGACATCTCTGTTAATTTGGTGTAATTTTTGGCACAGATGTCCTCCATAAGGGCGGCAGGCGGTGGGCTCAGGCCCGTCTCCAAATCAGGCCATTAACACTAAGCCCACTGCGTCGTCTCTGTCCATCAATCTGCACACATTTTCCAAATTTTCCAAATGAGACCCTTCATTCCCAAAAGCCTTTCAATTACCAATAGCCCATATTAAACAGATCAGACCCCATATTTTATGTGTATGTATTAGTGGGGGATATTACAGAGAAACTGAGCAGGAATGAAATGATAAGAATTGAATGAACAGACCTCATCATGTCCAAATGTGATGAGTGCACTGGACTTGTCTTGTCTGCTGCAGTTTTATTTAGTCACTGTGTGGATTTGCACTCTCATTGTGATCAGGATAATGTAGCTATTGGCTCAAATTCAAGCTTGCATCACAATTATTTTCCCTAAATTGTTTCATTGTGTTGAGTAACGTTTGTCTGGTTTACAAATATAGCGCTTTAATTTATACAATCATAAGCTTTAAATAGTGTGCTTCCTCACTGCATATTTCAACCAAAAATCTGTCATCATTTACTTACCATCATGTGGTTCCAAATCTCTTTGACAAAAGCATGTTTTGAAGAATCTTTGTAAGCAAACAGTTTTGGTTCCCATTGAATTGAATTTTTGTCCGTATAACAGAAGTCTGTGGGAACTGAGACTGAAACTGAAACTCATTTCTTTATGTTCCACACAAGAAATAAAGTCATGTACTGTAGGTTTGGAAATCATTTTCGGTAATTAAAATAAAGCTAAAGTCAAATAAACATAGATGAAAAGCTTAAACTTAAATTACTAAGTAAAATTACTCAAATAAAAACTGAAATAAGCTAAATTAAAGCTATATAAAAGTATATATTTTAAAAACGAAGACTAAAAATTTAAGTTAAAATGAAATCTGGAAATATGAAAATAAAAGCAATTTCAAAATAGTAATAAAAACTGTAACAGTATAAAAAATTACTAAAATAACACTACGCCTACTCTAATACAAATAAAATAGCATGCAAAAATACTGAGTGAAATGGTCAATTTTTAATTAAACTTTAATTAACCTCTTATTGATGCTTTCCAGCTGTTGAATTAATTATATTGATTTATATTGATTTATGTACAAACCTCATTCGCAGGCTATTTGAACAAAATTGTGTTTGACAGTAACCTCTCTGATGAAATAATAATAATAATAATGATAATAAAACAGCTAAAACCAGCCAACCTGCTGTTTTTGACCAACGTTTGTGGGATTGAGTCTATGGAAGTTTGTTTTGTGAGAGACACTTTATGAGTTTTGGTGGAGGTGCAGGGGCTTGGTTTTGTCCCAGTCATTTAAGATAAAGGACAGTGAGGTTTGGTTCATCTCTGGCCCAGCATTGGCACAGTTTTGGCCAAATGTTGTCCAGTGTTGGCTCAGCAGGTCTGGTGTCAGGTGAGGGGTGCAGACAAGCCCTCTCTCTCCAGTTCCAGCGGGACACCAGGCAGAACTCGCCAAGTCTGTCACCGTGGTCCAAACACACATGTTCTGAGAGCAGCTGATGGGACCATGTGTGACTGCAGCCTGCTCCTGTTTTACAATCCACACAACATCACAAGATTCATAAATGCATTGTTAATATTTGCACTTGTTTGGGCTGTTGTTGTTTTCCTAACAAAATTATAGTGTTAAGGGGATTATAGTTAAGTTAAGGGGATTTTGTAAAAGATTAATAGTATGGGAATTTTAATTAAGAACAAGTAAAAACCTACATTTATGTATTCATTTATACATTTCATCTAGACAATATTCCCAAGAAAAGGATAGGGTGGAGTTATTATTATTATTATTATTATTATTATTTAATACAAATTATTGCATAACTTGTGATATTATGGTAAAAGAAACTTAAAAATATTTATAATCTTTTTAAAAGTCTAAAACTTGATCTAATATATTCAGAAATTAAAATGTAGGTAATTTTACTTAGAAAATTTTACTTAAAAGACAATAAAATAAAAATATTGCTTTAAAAACAATCCCTTTCAAAAATATTGGGCTTGATAAGATTTTTTTTGTTATAGATTTTGTTATAGTTTAACAAGGCTGTATTTATTTAATCAAAAATACTGTAAATACAGTAATATTGTGAAATATTATTTTATATATATTTTATTCGTATGATGCTTGTAAAGCTTCATTACTCCAGTCTTCAGTGTCACATGATCCTTCAGAAATCAGTCTAATATTCTGATTTGTTTCTAATATAATAATAATGTCATGCTTATTTGGTAATTATTATCATTGTTGAAAGAAATTGTGATGCTTAATATTTTTGTGAAAACTGATCTTTTTTTCAGAATTATCTTTTAAACAAAAGAAAAACAACAGCATTTATTTTATTTGCAAATTTATAAATATATTTACTGTTACTTTTGATCAAATAACAATGAATTTCTTACTCCAAACTATTGAACGATAGTGTATAACTATTAATTTCAGTGTATGCATCAGAGCACACCAGACTTGATAATTTCATGTTTTGCACAAGGCTGAATACGTTCACAACAAGTCTTCGATAAGGTTTGTGGTCTTGTTGGGGCTGAAATCTGAAATCTGGACAGATAAGAGGATCCAAATTTCCTCAACAGCCCATCTGACCTCCCGCCGTTTGGAAGTGGAGGAGAGAGGCACAAGCTGCCCTGGAACACATGGTGAACACCTGCAGACCAGAAAACACACACACACACACACCTCAGGCTGTACACTTGCTCTTCCTGGCAGTTCATTTTACAGTTTCCTTCTGTGTCTGATCTATGATTTCTTTTTTGTTTCATGTGCATCAAGCTATAATATGTAGTTTTTTCCACAGTTTATTCAATATCATGTCTTTCCAAAGAGGTTTTTCTTTCTTTCATGAAACATAGAAGATATTTCAGATTTTCATACATTGAAAGCATATAGTGACCAAAAAGCACCACGAAAAGGTGAAAAATCAGTCCAAATGTGTGCTGTATAGTTATATGGATAATAAAGCCTATGCGCTATACAATAGCTGTATGCCAATATGGTGAGCTTGTTGAGTCACTTGAATTTGCATCACATTTGCGTTTTAATTGATTTATTTTTTATTTTTTTTGTTCTTATCAATCTGATGGAATGGCTGTGGAGATGCTCTCTAATGAGATGCAGTAGAGGATAATTGGTCAATTAGTCTGTCAGCTCCAGAAAAACTAATAGTCTTGTTGTGACATGTCGCTTTGACAATTCATCATTTTTATGTCAGAAAATGTGTCAGACCGTGTGTGTGTGTGTGTTTGAGGTGTGGATTGGATCAGTGTTGTGTCTTGACCCTCTTGTTCTCTGTGTTTACCCAGCATCCCCGGCTCGGCGGTGTGTGCGTTTGACATGCAGCAGCTGGCACGTGTGTTTGAGGGCAGATTCAAGGAGCAGAAATCTCCAGAATCCATCTGGACACCTGTACCTGATGAACTGGTACCAAAACCCAGGTATCTATCTATCTATCTATCTGTCTGTCTGTCTGTCTGTCTGTCTATCATTCTACTGATCTATCCTATCCATCCATCCATCGTTCTAATTTTTTACCAATTATCCATCCATTGTTCTATCTAATATCCATCCTATCATCATTCTATCTTCTACGGATCCATCCATTCATCCATCATTCTATCATTCTACTGATCTATCCTATCCATCCATCCATCATTCTATCATTCTACTGATCTGTCCTATCCATCCATCCATCATTCTATCATTCTACTGATCTGTCCTATCCATCCATCCATATTTCATGCTATCATTCTACCCATCCATTCATCCATCATTCTATCATTCTACTGATCTATCCAATCCATCCATCTTTCATTATATCATTCTACCCATCCATTCATCCATCATTCTATCTTTCTACCGATCCATCAATGCATCCATCGTTCTATAATTCTACTGATCTGTCATTCATCCTTAATTCTAACATTCTACTGATCCATCCATCCATCCATCCATCCGTCATTCTATCATAATACTGATCTATCCATCCATCTATCCCTCTACCCATCCATCCATCCATCCATCATTCTATCATAATACTGATCTATCCATCCATCCATCCATCTATCCCTCTACCCATCCATCCATCCATCATTCTATCATAGTACTGATCTATCCATCCATCCATCCATCCCTCTACCCACCCATCCATCTATACATCATTCTATCTTTCTACCAATCCATCCACCCATCATCATTCTATCATTCTATCATTCTCCTGATCTATCCATTCCTCTTTCGTTCTATGATTCTACCCATCCATTCATCCATCCATCAATCTTTTGTTCTATCATTCTACCATTCATCCAATGTTATTGTATTTTACTGATCTAATACTAATAATTCTGTCTTTCTACCGATCCATCCATTCATCCATCCATCCATCTATCCATCATTCTACTGATTGACTGCTTGATATCTAGTTGTCTTCTTCTGGTTTGTAGCTTGAAATGTCAAGCGTTAATTTGACTTTCCTAGGCCTGGAGGATGTGCTGTCCAGGGGTCGAGATTCAGCTCCTCCAACACCCTTCCTGATGAAGTGCTGAATTTCATCAAAACTCATCCACTGATGGATGAAGCGGTACCTTTGCTTGGACACAGACCGTGGATAGTCAAGACTATGGTCCGGTAAGATGAGTACAGCTACTCAACACAGGTGTTATGGAAAAATATCAATAAACCGCAAGATGCTTGTTGTACGAAGTGTGTTGCTGAGAGTTGAAAAGGTGAAACACAATTCTCAAGGCCTGCTAAAAGCCGTGTTGAGATATCAGGAGCCCGAGCTCTGCTGTAATATGGCTAATGTAGCAGCACCGCCACTAAAAGGACATCATTCTGTGAGCATTCCTGCTAAGAGCGTTCCTACAGTGTCTCTCAAGGTTAACGGGGGAAAAAACCCTTAGTTAAAATATGAATCTGAACTCCAGAAGTGCTTCTGTGGAGAGTAAATTGCCTGAGGCTTTCAGAACCAAAGCAAAGCTTTTCTGCAAAGAGGAAAAAATATAGCTGTAAATCATCTCACTTTTAAAAATTTGATTGAAATGGCCACTGGGTTCCTTCATGATAACAAGAAGTAAATTGACACAAAAGAGAGTGGTTCTCTGGTGTTCATTTGATTCATATTCAATAACAGACCGTTTTGCCTGAATGTTTATCTTGAATAAACGTTAGTGAATTACTCCTCATAAAGACTTCAATGTCTTGAAGTAAAGGTTTTTCACAATTACAACCAAGTAAAAGTACTCAGAAATTAAAAGTTGTTGTGAGCCATCAGAGACTCTGGTGAAAATCCTCTGTGTTTGTAAACTTTGATCCAAATAAGCCTTTTTACACCTAATCTTCTCAAGTCTCAACAGAGAGAGTATTTACACATCTTATCTCTGACATCCCTTTTTAATTATTCCTTAAGCTGTAGTAAGAATAACACAACAAGAATGGTTTAAAACAGATAGCGGCGGCACTAAAATCTGATTAATGTTTGAAGCTAAAATAAATGACAAACTGTGACCGCCAGCAGAATTCAACAAATCAAAACAAACCCTATTTACTTCCTTAATGTTCCGGTGCACAATTCAGAAATGAATGTTCTATTAAAAAAAAATGTGTCTTTCAAATTGCAATACCTTCAATGACTCTGAATGTACTGTTTTATTCCTCAGAATTGTAACTAGGCCGTGTGGGTAGGGAAATAACACAGGGTTACATTTTTTTTCTTATTCAATATTCTGTGTCACTTGGAAAAATATCACATTATGGTTGCAAAATGGCTTGCAAATGCAGTTTCGTGTTGATTTTAAAGCACTGTTTTATTTGGCTAGTGTAAACAGCTTAGAGTTAGCATGATGAAATATGTTGTCGGAACATTACTTTCATCATATTGATGTTGCAACTGTTTTAGAAAAGCAATAAGCTTCTGTAATGTGTGCATATTGTTTTATTTTCCTAATTTTAAAGGTACCAGTTGAACACTATGGTGGTGGACACTGAGGCAGGCCCACATCGCAATCGGACTGTGGTGTTCCTCGGATCCACCAGGGGAACCGTTCTCAAGTTCCTCATCACGCCCATCCCGGAGAACCCGTACTCCAATACCAATATTTTTCTGGAAGAGCTGGAGGGATACAACCCAGAAAGGTGAAGGGATTTTTTGTTAGAAACCAGTTTGAGGCAAGAAGCTACAGGAGGCGTGGCCTGCAGCGAGGGTGGGATCTTATGCTTTCAAAACTAGATTGCTTTAGCTAGACTCTCTGAAATCGCCTACCCTAACATGAATTAACTGAGGAAAGAATGGTGATATTTATTAGTTAAAATATTTACCTTATTACCTGTAGTGTACACTAAGAATATGACAACCCGAGAGAGATAAATCTATGCTACCTCTAAAAAGATGAAAGCTGCTTAGTAGACAAGATGTTATGCTAATATTGGATTCAGACATACTTTGATGACTTTTGGCCTTCCCTGATAAGGCAGATTGTTGCAGGATTGAAAAGTCAGGAGCAGAGATCAAGTTGTTTTTGTCCTAAGCATCCTTTCATCTGTTTCCAGACTTCCAAAAATCAGTTTTTGTCAAGAAGTGCCCCGCAGTTGTTTACTGTTGTTGACGTTTAGCCCTGGATTAAAAACTTTAGCAATGTCAAAGGAAAAGATATTCAGTGTCAAATGCAACTGAAGAAATAAATCCACAAAACGGCTCCTCTGAAAATGTCCTCAAAAGCAAAAGGAGGCAAAATGAATCAGCTGGGTTTCTGATAATTTGTGTGTGTGTGTGTGTGTGTGTGTGTGTGTGGTGCTCAGATGGATGAAAACATGGCTGGGGTTTTGAAGATGAAAGGCAATACCTGTCTGGAGGAAGAACTGTAAGGTTCAGAGAGATGCATGCTGGGAGATGGAGGCGAGTTGTGTGGCGGTTGAGATAATGTTCTCAGCAGGACGCCACACTCGCTGGGAAACACACACACACACACACCTGAAACAAAGAGATCACTGTGTCTGCTTGACCTTCTGGCTTGCCTCAGGTGTTTTCTGGATGGCATCCCAAACTCTCACACAACTTCCTGTAATATGTCTCACTTGTCTTCCAGCTATTTATCAGTGTTTAGATTACATGTCTGATATCTGTAGACCTGCTGTTGGGGAGTTTCTCTGAGACGCTGGTGTCATAATTTAATCAGAGATGTTGCAGTAATTTAATGCCTTATTAGCAGCTTGACAGTTAATGTGTGTTGGAAAAAGACCAACTCTGAATGAATCTCTTTTAGTCTGTATTTTTTTGGGCTGTTTGCCACTTTTTTATAGCATGTCTGTGACTATTAAAAAAAAGTGGCAAACAGCCCAAAAAACAGGAGCTTACTGAAGAAAAAGAGAAAGTTTAAGAATTTGCCTTCACAAGTTGGAAATTGAATTGGCCACACCCCACAGGAAGTTAAAGTTAAATGACAGGAAGTGGAATTTACAAAGTTATAATTCATGTAAATTTAATAGGTAATGCATTCTGTGTTGGTCCATAAATTTACCATTCAAGCATTTTAGGTCAGTATGGTAAATTATACTTTTATTCAGCAAAAATGCATTAAGTTGATTTAAAGTGACAGTAATGATATTTACACTGTTACACAAACATTCTATTTCAAATGTTTCTTGAGCAGCAAATGTGCACATTAGAATGATTTCTAACAGGTCATGTGACACTGAAGACTGGAGTAATGATGTTGAAAATTCAGCATTTTAAAATTACATTTTTAAATACATTCAGAGAGAAAACAGTTACATTACATTCTAATGATATATCACAATATTACTGTTTTTCTGTATTTTTCCACTAATAAATGCAGCCTATGTGTGCATAAGACTGCTTTTAAAAAACATTTCAAACTGTAGTGTCAGTAAAATGAAATGTTCAAAAGTATTTCAAGTAAATGTTAATAAAAAGCCTATTATCTAAACATAATCTAGTAAAATTATATTAAAAATAGTTCAAATGATCTAAATCAAATTTTCTTGATTGTATACACATTTTTAAGATGGAATTCATATTGATTAATTTTCTTCATCACAATATCACAATTAAGTGTATAAATAGTGAATTTTGAATAATTGAATAGCTTTGGCTCAAGTATAATTGTTTTCTTTCTTCCTTCCTTTATTGTTTTAATTCATTATAGTGAACGTTTTACCTGTCCCCAGTTTCACTTTCCAAACTATTAGTCTTTTGGAAAATTTCTTTAGGTTTCTTTGTTTTACTCATTCATTTTTAATTCCTGACCCCTTTTTGCTACTGTATCTTTAAAACTACATGTAAATGGCATATACAGTATGTAAGTTCTATATGTAGATAACCTCTGTAGTGATTGGCTAACCTTCTCACATGTGAAATGTTTTCGTATGTCTGTGCCCTGCTGCAGTGTGGGTGCTCATACTGTGTGTTAATGTGCTCATGACTCACACTGATGTGAAGTTGTTGGGTTTTAATGAGTGTGCGCATTCGTGTTCTAGGAAATGTTAAGTTGTAAAAGTGCATGTGGGCTTGTATTGATGAATTCAGTGTGTGTGTGTGTGTGTGTGTAGGTGCGGTGATGACTCTGTGCAGGCGAGACAGCCTCTCTCTCTGACCCTGGACAAACCCAGTCACACGCTCCTGCTGGCCTTCCACTCCTGCGTGGTGAGAGTGTCTGTCGCACGCTGCCAACTGCACTCCAGATGCATGAAGTAAGATCACACACACAAACACATACACACCTTCAGTCTGAACACTGATTAAACGCACTCTCATTCACACACATTCCCATTTTTCCATCTTAAAGTAAATTGTGCCACCCAAATGCACAGCGGCTTTGCAATTACTGTGACCCAGCTTTTACAGTTTCCTTCAGACACACACATACACACTCCTTCTGGCCTGGCTCCCGTACGGCACATTTGGAGCGGTCTCTTCCTGTGAAGCAGTAAAGTTCTGGTGCAGTTCAGCCGTGATTAATGGTAGAGGCTTTGATTGAGTCTGCTGACGTTCTCTCTCGTCTTGTGGGATGTGGTACAGTGCAGTCATACCATCTGCGGCAATCCACTATGTACTGTACGTCTGCAGCACCATGTGTCGCTCAAATCACTTGCACCAGCAGCCCGTGCTGCCATGGGTGGTAAACCAAAAAAAAAAAGCATTTACTCACCCAGAAATTGCTACACTGGATGAAAAATGGTATAGAAACAATTAAATTGTACTAGTAAATTGTACTAATAATTAAAATTAATTGTAACACATTGATTTTACCATGACACTTTGAAGTAGAAAGACTGAAATAGTATTTTCTTGTCAAATATTCTGCAACAATCTCTGTATTATTTGCAACTCCAGTAAATCATTTTTACACTGTACACAGATTTTAAACCTCCTTTTCTTCCTTGCACAAGCTCATATAAATAGATGCTGAACAAAGAATACAGTACTAAATGTAAATGCATTGTTAAATAGAATAAATTTAAATGACAAATCATAATTGTGTAATGATAATTATGTATAAGGCTAAAATAAAATAATAACAAATAATTAATTAAAGTTAATTACATTTGTTGCCGTTCAGAATGTAAATCTAGCTACTTTTATTTTTAAATGCAGTAAAAGCATCGCCAAATTTAGGTATAATCATTTATTTTTATTGTGCTATTCAATTTAATTGACTGTTTATTTTATATATTATTTTGGTATTGCTATACAAAATGAACATTGTACACACACACACGAGTGTATGTGTGTGTGTGTGTGTGTGTGTGCGTGTGTTCTGTCTTTAGAGAAGTGACCTTGAAGTGCTGGAGAAACAGATATGAGAAAGTATGAGTCTGCAGCTGAATGTCTGACTCATGTCTCTCTCTCTCTCTCTCTCTCTCAGTCTTTGTAAATCTCTATAAATCATGATTTCTGTTCTCCAGTTTTGTTTCCTCTATTCATTATTGAGGAGGTCCATATTGACATCTGTAATAACATTGACAAACATTGTGTGTGTGTGTGTGTGTGTGTGTGTGTGTGTGTGTGTGTGTGTGTGTGTAGAAATTGCATTGCATCCAGAGATCCATACTGCGGCTGGACCAGAGGAAGTACCTGCTCACTCCTGAGGCCAGGCACCAGGTAAGTTAGAAATCAGAAACATACTCTACACAAATATGAATATATCTGCCCCGTTGTGCACACTGAGCATGCCTTCAAAACTCAACTGAACAGGGCAATCGAGTCACCCTCAAATTCTGGCCATTAAAGGTGAAGAGTTACATTTCTGAGCCACTACTGTCAACCAAAATGCAAATGCTTTTACACAGGTTTCTTAAACATTCAGCAAGTTCTTCTACTAACATTAATATAAAGTTCATTCAAAGTTATATTGACTTTAGTAATGTTCTCAAAAAGTTAGACACAAAAACATTACTTTTCATTCGTTCAAGTTTGCATTGTTCAGAAATAACATTCATAGAACATTCAAACAACATTTTCACAAAACAAAATGTTACAATTATAAAAGTTATACAGTTCTACATTTGCATAAAAAAAGTAATTTAATATAAACAAAAATAAACTGTTTATCTTTAAACCAGATGTATTATTATTCAGGTAGCTTGGTAAACATGACAGTTACATTTTTTGTCTGCCATGACAGTCATTGACCTGAAAAAGAAAACTGACATCGAATGTGTTTTGAATTGTGTTCGGACACATTTCTAAAAGCAAGGACGCATAAAATTGAGTTCGCATAACTAGAAGCATTTGCAGTCGCTTACTTGCATAAAATGTGTGTCGTGTATCTAATCTGTGAATTTGCGGTTTGTGTTCAAATCCGTTTTTGCAGATTACCTTTCGTGCAGGATGTTGAATATGGAAACACCTCACATCTCGGAGACTGCGACGGTGAGTTTGTGAACCTGTTGGGATGTGACCTTTAGCTTCCTGGTCTATCTTCAGCATCTCTGTCTTTCCTCAAGAGAATTCTCTAGCAACTCTTCAACAGTACAGAAAAGATCCATTCTGATCTGATTCAAAAGTTTTACTCGAGCAGTCAAAGTCACGAGAAAGTCAGGTTGCTTCGGGAGAGATGGAGGATGATAATGAAAGACAAGCAGAGCCTTGAATCTTTTCTTTTTAGAAATTAATTGATTTCTTTAAAGTAGGAGGTGTCTGGGTACAAGATGGCAACAGTGTTTACTTTGTTAAAAAGACAAAGATGGTTAATATTTCCAAACAATCAGAAGCTTAGATTCGCTTTCCGCTCTTAATGGCATTTTGCGAATCTGGCAGCATATGAAACACTCTCTGTCAATCTCTCCAGTTTTCATGGCTCAAAACGCTTACATTTCTTCCAAAGTTCAGGTTTAGCAGAATGTGGAACAGCAGTGAGGTTCTCGAGTCTCATCTTCAAGAGCTCTTGAGCATAACAGATTCAGACAGAAGAAGTTATATATCACTGCAGCCGTATAGATTCAGCGGAGTTACATAAGAGAGCAAGTGAGAGGGCACAGAATGAAATAAAAATCAAGTTCAGTGGCTTAGTAAGTTTGTACACTCAAGGAATCTGTTTCGATGAAGATAAATATGGTAAACAGAAGCCTTGTTTGGGTTGGGTCTTCGCACAGTTTAAGGAAAAGAATGAGGGACACTTTTTTATTACTTTCTGAAGCTTTTAGGGGACACAACTGAGTTTTGAGAGCACATTTGGATTGATATGTGCTGTTTGAATGGAGTTGAGGTCAACAACTTTCTCCATTAGCGTAAAAAACAGTGGTTCTACCCCTTTTGACTCAAGGCCCCCTGCTGTCCAGCAGCTATTTCCAAAAGTGACTGTTATTTCTGCTGTAATTATGACTGAGCTGCTTGTTTTCTGCAATAGTGGGGCTACCGGGGAAATACTTAATTGTAAAAAAACGCAAGCATATAAATGTCACAACTCGACAAAATTCTGCAAAATTCGTCTTGTTATTCAAAACCTTGTTGATTCAAAACTAGCCATAATGTGTGACATAACGTCTCATACATTCATACTGTTATTACACAAGTTTATACAAATTTACATTATACTATATATACTATTTGTGTTTTTTTAATTAGTTCATTTTGTCTTGTGGGTTTTGTAAAAACAAAAGAACAAATATTCCATTTAAAATATATTATAATAGAATGTTTGTATTTTAAAATATATCAATATAATATTATATTTTATGTTATTAAATATTGCTAAAAGAAATTTGAGTGGTGGTGCTGGCCAGGCTGGTGTGCTAGCATCATTTTAGTAATATTTAGTAGTATTTATTCATATTTTGAATTAGCTTTTATTTGTATCTTTTTTTAGTAGTTTAGTAATTTAGTTTTACACTTTTGTAATCTGTATTATTATAATTATGATATTTTTGTTCATTTTTTACCCTATTTTAATTTTATTTTTTTAGTTTTTTCATTGCTGATTTGCCTTTTTCAGCAAATATTTATATGAATTAACAGAAACAGTTTTAGTTTACTTTAACCACCTTATTCAGCAAACTCCACCAGCCCAGCACTAAACCAGCATAAACCAGCACAAACCAGACTGGAAATGTTGGTCTTTGCAGCAGGAATAACTCAAAACGATTGTGAATTATCAAAGAGAATTGACTGTGCATACAGAATTCAAACCTCTCACGTCTGCATTATATGTACAATACAGTTCACTAGTCACAGTGTTATGGTGAATATGGTTGTATGAATATAGCCAGAGAGTCAGACTTCTGAAACTCAGAATCACTGTGCAGTGTGTTAAGTCCTCACATGCAGTAAGAGTGTTTACTTGCTTTAAATGAACATTCAACATAAAGCTGTTGGCTGAAGTATGTATTTACAGACAGAGGAAAGGGAGGGACAGAATTAACATTTAGAACAAAAGTAACCCCTATATCTAGAGGTAAATGGGAACTAATTAAAGAGATCCTTGAAAAGAAATGTATAGGCACATATATAATATAATGAGCCCATAGATGCATCTGTAAAATGGCTGTCGTCTGGCCAGTCTGATATGATTTGGGTTTGGGATATATGAACCCGAGTCGCAGGCTCATTAAACTCAGCACTCCTGCTGAAACAGCTCCAGTCTGCCGGTCAGCCGTCCTCTCATCTACATCAAACGCCTGTCTTCTTCTGTCCTCGCTCTCTCCATCCATCACACAGAAGTTCAGTCATATTTTAAAGAGCCTGAGACGAGTGAAACACTGAATGCCAAAAAAGATCAGAACAGAGAGAGAGAGAGAGAGAGAGAGAGAAGTTTGTTCAGAGCTTGTTTGAAATCACTCTGTTTGATGCAGCTGGAGTTTGACAGAAGCAGCCAAGTACATTTAAATTGGCCATAGCCAGAGTTTGTGTTAATGTTTATTTCAGATTACATTAGAAAGCTATTTAAGTTATCCAGCCAAGTGCAGCGAGTTGCTTTCTCAAGGATTCCTGAAATATATAAATTTGCTACAAAAACAGTACTGTTTTTACGTTGTATGTACTTATGCTCACCAAGGCTGAATTTATTTGATCAAAAATACAGCCAAATTGTGAATTATTATTACAGTTTATACAGTTGTGCTGATTAACATTTTTGTGGAAACCATAATAGATTTTTTTTCTTGGGGATTCTTCGATGAATGTTAATATAAGTTCAAAATATTATATTTTTTTATTATACAAATGTATTATTTATGTCTTTACTGTCACTTTTGATCAATTTAATGCATCATTGCTATATAAAAAAGTATTAATTTCTTTTCAAAAATCTTACTTACCTTTAATGAAGTCTAACTGTTTTGGGTCCACATTCGGGTGAACTGTTCTTTTAAAAGTCCTCTTACTGTCAAGATATTTACTAATTTGGATACTGAAGTAGACGCAGAGTCTGACAGCTTCTCATTTCTGAGACGGCTAACAGCCCACACATAAACGGCATTGGAGACATAGTCAGCGAGAAGAAAGCCAAGCGGGGAGATAATAAAGTAAAAGAAGTAGACTGAGAACATAGAGGTTAAAACCAAGGACATCTCACAGGGAACAGCAGAAGAAAGAGTACAAGAAATGCTGTTATTAAACGAGAGAAAGAGAAAGGCCAGGATTACACACACGCCAATTCCACTAGAAACGATTAGAAAGCAGAGTATGAAAAGCATGAGTCATCAACTTCAAAAACTGCTGCGTTCTTTGAATGTGCAGAATGATCTCTTTAGACCCCTTTAGTTAGAACATTTCTTACATCTACTCTTATTTACAGAATAAAGCTCAATTGTACAGGTTACTTAAGGCCTATTTATACTTCTACAGTACATCGGACCCACGCTGTAGCCTTCACGCCGTAAGCTATGCATCAGTTTTCATTTATACTTCTGCGTTGTTGTCCATGTCATGGTGCAGTACACATGCAAGCCACTAGTCTGCAGTGTCCATGGGCATGTTGCTGGTCTAACCTGCAGGACCACGACAAAAGCAGAAGAAGAAGCGGCTCGTCACAAATGTTTTATAGCCGCGACAGGGGCAAATAAATATCAAATCATAAAAAAATTTTGAGACTTGAATCACGGCAGATCAACATTGTTTGTCACGGACAACTAGTTATGTATAATGCTGTGTAGTATAATAAATAAGACCCTTGTTCTTTGCTTTGTTTTATTTTATATAAAAAGGTGTAACATTAAAATATATTAAAGTGCACATAAATACACACAAAACACAAGTACATATGGAAGGAGGGGTTCTTGCAGACCAATCACAGCACTAGATTTTGTAGAGGTGCACGTCAGGTTACGGCGTAGGCTGCGGTTTAGGATGTGCGTCTATGCGTAGGCTACGGCGTAGGTTCCACGCAGAAGTATAAATCAGCCTTTATGGTCAGTGATTAACATTGGTGTTTGCATGTTTATGGTTCTTGAGGCAGGAGTTTTAAGTGCAATCTCTTGAAGGCCACGGCCTGTCTACTGAAACACACTAGTTTACTGAATTAGGGGAGACTGTAGTCAACAGTCTCTTGTTTTCTGATCAATTGCTGGGGCTGTAATGTACAGAAACTCAATAGATCAATTGCACACCGCTTCATAAGTCATGAGGAGCTTCTTTGATGCATTTGTGAGCCATTTGATTGTCAATTTTTAAATGATTAGTCTTCCCGAGCTTAATCATGTCAATAGTTGTAATCATTACAGTGTTTTGTAGTAGTCCTAAAACTGAGTTTTGGCCTTCAAGACCCTGAAACATGTTGCTGTTTTTGTATTGTATCATATTTTTCTCTCTTTCTCACAGGTCTGTTGCATGAGAGTTTTATGGATGAGCCTGAAAGTCTTGTTACCTTGAACCTGTTGGTTGTTGCTGCAGTCTCTGCATTCTCCACCGGGGCAGCGCTCTCAGGCCTGGCAGTGTGCTGGATAATGGGCCAAAAACACCGACACCATTCGCACACCAACACTCCTTCGTCCAGTAGTCAGCGGAAGAGCGAGAAGGAGCGTTGCATGATGGGACAAAGCAGAAGTGGCTCTGTGATGAGCGTATCCCGGCACAGCGGCACAGATCGGCCATGCTCACAGGGAGAGACACTCTTCGTCATGCCCAATGGTTGGGTCAAAGCAGGCGACTTGGATCCAGGTCTACTTCCCACACCCGAGCAAACTCCTCTGCAGCAGAAACGTGGGCTACGGCTGTCCGATTCCGGATCCAGCTGGGACCAGAGTCAGACCTACTTGAGCTCGGTCGGTACCCAGTGTCCACCTCCACCGTCCACATTGTTTCTCAGCTCTAAACTCTTGCAAGGAACCGGTCGACGTCACGAGGAAGCCATTGAGACCGGGATCGACCGCCAACGCTATGTCTCTCTGTCCAAGTACCGGGATCATGGAATACGCTCAGGCACTCTTCTTCGCAAGTCGGCAGGCGAATACAACTACCCCATGACTCCCCAAGACTCCCCTGACCGGCGGAGAGTGGTGTCGGCCCCCAGTACCCAGATAGAGTACAGCGGAGAGCCTCTTCGCTGGACCCATGAAGGCTACATCTTCAGCAGTCATGGCATACCTCCAACGGGCCACCACTACACCCCAACCCCACAGCATCCTGCAGGACTGACTCGTTCTGTGCTCCACGGGTCCCGGGGGCTCATCGACCTGGCGGACTTCAGCCACCTGCTTGGGAAGGGAGGGAGCGAACGGACACCGGCAGGCCAGTGAGCAGGGAGGACCAAGGATGAGAGAAGCGGGAAATTGTTGAAACATGAGCGGCTGAAACCTCATGTGGACTGCAGAGCGCAACCTGGCCAATCACAGCAGCTCTCTGTATCTCTCTCTCTGTTTCTTTTCTCACCTGCTTGTCATCCTTTTACTCATTTGTCTGGAACTGCTTGCATGAGGACAAGCTAAAATGGACCTCACTGACTATGAGAAAAGCAGCCATTCCAGCTAGAAACACCTCTTCCTTCTCTCTATTTATCACTCACAATCACACAAATGTGTAGACAGAGATGTTCTTTTCCCTGTAGCTCTGGTTCTTGCAGACTGACTATGAGTGCGGCTTACCAAACTTTATTGCACTTTTATCAGATGGAGGAAAGAACCATGGCCATCCTGAAGACTACCCATCCCTGAATCTGTTCAGACGTAGCCACTCTTTAGCAGGTTCCCCTTTCAGCAGATTTGTAAGTTTGATATAACGACAGCATTTCATTTGGGAAATGGGACAGTTGTTCACTCCATATAAGACAAAGAACCCAACAGTTCCTTGGAGTAATGGTCGACACCAGATTCGAAACAAAGTGCTGTGATTACTGGCGAACAAGATCACAAGAGGTGCATCAGTGTAAATGCTGTAGGAGTACAGTATATTTGGACAGGTCAACTGGTCAGAAGGAAAGATTTGGACGAAAAACTTCATATTAGAACGTTTACTAAAGAATTGCTTCTCTCAGTGATTACTGATTGGTTCAAACTATTATAACTTCTTGTAGCCCATCAAATTCACATTATCTTCATAACATAGCAGTGTTGTAGTACTCAGATCTGGACAAGATCAGACTCAGACTGAATTCTGTCTAAAGTTCAAGTCCAAAGAGCATATTTCTTTGACTTATTCAAGACCAGCTCATTCAAGTCTGAGTCCATGCTCAAGTAGTACAACACTAGTTCATAGAAAGATGAATTGAACCTATTTTAGCATATAAAATGGGAAAATAAAGATAACCAAATTATAGAGAGGGCCATATTACCCCAAATAACAACACTGTCTGTCTCCATCAGTAATACTTTTTCCATGAATAAACACTTGTGTGTGACATCACTATATGTGGGCGGGGCCTCGTATCATAATTCGCTTTGTAAGATTAGCAGTACACCATTTGCTTTGATGGATTACTTTGACCAAAAATGTATGAATAGAAAACACAAGATTTTTCTGTTGTATGCTCTGAAATCTTTTGTGTTTTTGACTTTGTATCTCTGTCGAGTGAGCTGAGGCCTTTCCCTCAGTATTACCTCAGCCCCGAATTCAGACTTTACGGAGTCTGAGAGAGAGAAAACTTTGGTCAGATGAGTTTCATGGCCCAAGCCACATGAATTTCTGTGTAGCTTTGTGAGTTTTATCAGAGAAACGAAACATTGAGAACTGCAGAACATGCTGGATTCCTGGTCTTTTTTGTCTTTTTGTTTTGTTTCTTCCTTTTTGTACAGTGAATTTTTACACAATATGTAAAATGTTACATGGAGCAGTGAACTGAGGTAAATATACCCGCCATTTTCTAAAAAAATAAATAAAAAACACAATTAGAGACAGAGTAAGACAGAATCTGTCTTGAGGACCGTTGGACTCTTTTTCTTGAAGATGCCATTTCATCTTTTGTTTCTCCTGGACTCTGAAGGAGAGCAAACAGTAATGGAAACCCAGAGAAGAGGAATCACAATCCAAGAACTACAAGGACTACAAAGTCAAGCGATGTCATGTGACTTCAGGCCAGTTATGTTATTGGGTGCGTGTTTGTCTGTGAAGTAACCAATTATTTTGCTTGTCATATACATCATAATACATTTGCCCTTCTTTATGTATCTATTTGCATTGGTTTTTAATCATGGAAGTCGTTTGGAAGTTCTTCATCATCAACAGAGATCATAGATTGCATGTTTCCAGTCATGTATCTGGAAAACTGACAAAGAGAAACCTAAAGGCATTAAAAATCTAAAAGAGTTTCATAATGAAATGTACAGAGAAACACCTGCTGGCTCTGTTCCAAACTCTAGTCAGCTGCCTACCTAGCCAGGAAATGTTAAAGCAGTTTAATTCAAGATGGAGACAGAGTTTACATTTATGCATTTGGCAGATGCTTTTATCCAAAGTGACTTAAATTGCAATTAAGGTATACATTTGATAAATTCATGCATTCCATGGGAATTAAACCTCTGACATTGAAATGTGAATTTTAAACAATCAATTTATGAATAAACAATACTCTTAATGGCATCTAACAGTCTGTAACCAACAGAAAATAGTTCCATCTTATTTCAAATTAAGAAATGTAAAAGGGACTATTTTTGATTTTATTAAAGATAGTTGAGTAACATGATATTGTCAGACTAGTGGAATTAACTTTATTTTAAGGAAACAAGCAAATCAAATTTCTTTTATGTCTCTCCTTAGGGGCCTGTTAATGGAGTTGTTGTCCTAAAAGATTATTTCAAAACAGTCAAAAGTTCTGTAATCTGCCTTAAAATGACAGCAGACCGCAGGTTGACTCTCTAGGGTTTGGAAAATAGCCTCTTCACCAGCTTCCACTTTCTGCAAGACCCACACACATGTGTTCCTCTCCACATAGGCTGGCATTGTTATTAAATGTCTGAGAGCATCAGTCTGTGAGATATTGAAAGCAGATGTCTGATTAGATGAGTTGCCACACACACTTGAGTACACTGGAATGCACTTAATAATGGCTCTCATGCACCTGCAAGATGTCTCTAATTAAAAGCACATGCTACACACACATCACTTAAACATACTCCTCTATCCTAGACAGCACGAACACACTATTGCTGATGCTCTCAGAAAACACACACACACTCCTGCAGTTGTGTGCTACGGTCGGTTGAACATTGATTAACTCATAAATCCAGCTGAAAAGAGAGTCATGGTTGACTGCGCTATGTGTGTGTGTTTATGTGTTTAAATTACTGTGTGTATGTATTTAGATCTCCTCTCTTCAGCTTTGAAGATACACCAGGCAGGAAATAGGATCCTGAGCACAGGTAATAGATCCTGGCAGGAAATGCAAGGATATAACTACTTACCTGTAGGTCATGGACACCAAAGCATGTAATCAAATGCAGGACATGCGCTATATGCTAATGTGCTAACCACATGTAGAGAAAGGAGCACGTCAGGAAGATATCATGTACTTTCAACAAACATTTCAAAGTTTTCAAGTGTTCAGATTTACAATCTTTAAAATAAACTGTGCCATATCCATCTTCATAAGTGTTTGCCAACAGAAAATGCAATCGCTAGGTTTGCTAATAGGCTACGAGGATTCCAAAACAAGTGTTTCTTCAAAGTGTTACTTGTCGCACGCTATTTGTGCTATCGATACCTCAAATTGAGCTGCTAACTGAGGTGTGCTTACTGAGTGATCAGACTTGAGTTTTTTTACCTGGCGGATGATGAAACATTTTTTTTTCTCTTGAATGAGAAACTTTAGACTTGAGCTAGTAAGCAATCACAGTAACATGCTAGTATTGTTGAAGTGTGTTTTCCCTGGAAAAAACACTGCTTGTTTTTTCTTGAGAAAACGTTAAGTCTAGGTCCCAATATAATTAGTGATTATTTCTTCAAAAAAACCAAGAAACACACACAAACTGCCTTTAATGAAAAGACACAAGTGTCCACACATTAACTTGAAAATTCAGTGCCTAAAGCGAATTTTATTTCTTGCAGGAAGTCTCTTGGTGTAAATTAAAATGGCTTTAAAAGTCAATGATTTTACACTTCATGATATTTTCCTTTTGTGTGGATGATTTCTGGTTTGTTTTTATGACTTTACTCAAAGTGATATTGAGTGACATTGACTTTTTCACACATTGCCATCTGTGTTAATTCTGGTCTATTATTGTCGAAGGGAAATGTTGAATGTATTTTGAATGTATTGAAAACCATTTTTTTCCTGTATCCACTTGCTGTCATAACTGAGTCTCTTTATCTTTGATTATCCTACAACAAGAACAATAATCAAGGCCAATAATGTGTGTTTGACTTTTTCCACAATGCTTCATTCGCTTTTTTGATCACATTTATTGTTTGCCACAGACTTGAAGCAGGATTCTTGATCTCTTGATAACTGGCATTTTGTAAGTGGATGTGGTTGGTGGTGACACAGATTTGCCTTCAACACGAAGGGCTGTGTGTAAGACTGAATCCGTGTTATGTTGAGTTGTTTACCTAGACTCCGCTGCTCTGTACATAGCTCTAATCCTGATTTCCACCCGTCCACTGGCGATGATGTAATGTCCCTGTGTATAGAAGTCCAGGGGTGGTATCCAGTGAAAACTGTTTTGATCGTTTGTTGGTTTTTATATAATCTCACATGTATAGAAGTACACACACATACACACATGAGAATACACACACGACTCTGTATTGGAGCGCACAATTATTTTCAAACGTAAATCAACATGGAGATTTTATCATTCTAATAAACACATTTGATTGTTTGATCTATGTCTCTGTTAAATGTGTCATCTAAATGAAAGACAGTAAGTCTGCAGTAAGGATCACTATAAAGAGTTATATAGGTGCCACTTGCCCCAGACATTGTATTGTTAATTATAAAACAGATTTTTTTAACCCATATAGGTTAACTCCTAAACTTAGTATAACGATATTTAATTCACAATTTTAAAAGATGTAAATCATATTAGTTTGTTTTAATTTTTCAAAAAAATCACAATTAATTGAATGTGGGAGTGAAGTTTTGTCAAGTCTCAATGTATTTCTAAATCAAACCATATTGAAAATTATTGAAATTCAAAATATTGCATATAAAAATAAATGTATTTTTCCCCCCCAAAAGTAACATACAGTGGTGGCACCATGGTACTTGTTTGATTATAGATGCATCATAGTATTTAAATTGTTATACATCCAGTTTCACAAAATTAATTAAACATCGGAGCAATTTTTTAATAACTGCACTACTTTGGTTTGAGTAGATGTTGCCATTTTTGACTTGTCTCAATGTATTTCTAAATAAAAACAGTTTATTTATTAAGTAATGTTTATTTTCCAACAAAACAAGTTTTGGGATGTTGTTTTCATTCCTCGGTGGCATCATCCTCCAGGAAGTGACATCATTTTGGAAGGAAAACAACAGCACAAACATGAGTATTATATATTTATTTGACTGCATTCAGTGATGCTTCGTGGTTTTAATTGGTTTGTCTTATTACATTCTTCTAATAAAAAGATCAAATTTGGTATCAAACTTATAATTGTTTACATTATTATATACTGTAAACAATCTCTCAGTCCCTCACTGTTACTGGCTACCTTTAACTGTTAGTTAGCTATCCTGTTGTTATTAAAAAAAAAAGTCTGAGCATGACTAGAGCATACAATATCTAGCTAATTAATATATACATGATCATCAATTAGGAAGGTTGTTGTTTCCTTCATTTGCACGTCCCTCTCCAGTAGATGACGTTTCACTGAACGCACATTGAATTTTCACACAGCATCTCTCTGTTGCTGTAGAGATCCATGTCACCATAGCAACATCTGTGTGAGCTGAAGACTAAAGAGATGTTGTTTTAAAGGATCATTACTTGGAAGTTAATTAGACACATCAACATATCAATTACATCAGGCATTTAGTATCAGTGCAGTTTAATTTGACTCATTCATGTCCTTTGCTTTTTAATGGGTTAAAATAAGTCAAAGGTGTAACAGTTTGTACCATAAACTTTATATTGTGTGTACAATCTTATGTGCTGTTTTTTATATATATAATTACTCAATCCATCATCTGTTAGGCCTACCGCAATTATAATAAAATGGGAAAAGCATCAAAACAGACTGCCACATTTTCTCTCAACATGACTAAACAGACAGATCTAAAGCTGTCACAAAAACGACTGAGCTGCCTAAAATAGTAGGCTAATGTGGAGTTTTGATATTTTACTTTGATTAAGGTACAAATAACATTGTATTATTATGGTAACATTTCAAAACAACATGACAGTATAGTAGAGGTTTTTAGTAGCCCACTGTCTATGAGGTATTTAACACTGGGCCAATTTTCGGTTCATGTGATAATAAGGTCGCTATACGTACTGTCACGTGCCAAATGTGTTTACGTGCACCTGACTGCAGTGACAACGCATGTGACAAATACACTAGATGACCACCAGAGGGCGGCTTAGCCTTTCATGACACCTCGTGCAAACCACTTGCTGATTATGACAAGAGAACTAATCCTGCAAAAATACAGATGTTAATACATTACAAATAATGTTTTGTTTATTTATTTGTTTGTTTTATTATTGATACATGTGTACTATATTCATGGTATAAATATATTTTAACAGAATAAACATTTTCTATTTAATAAATACAATTATGAAATTATGAAATAATCATAAATCCAAAATAAAAATAAAATGTATGAAAGTAAATAAATATATGTATTTTTATTAATTGATTATTTATACTACATCATATAATAATATATAATAATAATGCATATGATAATGAAATCAATCATAAATCATGTGTGTGTGTGTGTGCGTGTGCGTGTGCGTGTGTGTGTGTGTGTGTGTGTGTGTGTGTGTGTGTGTGTGTGTGTGTGTGTGTGTGTGTGTGTGTGTGTGTGTGTGTGTGTGTGTGTGTGATTTTGCTCATGTGAAAAACTGGATGCGATCAAAATAACTTTGGATAAAATAATTTGCTGAGTGTTAATAAATTTAATATAATATGATATCATATAATATATACTATAATCATTTTAATAACAATAAAAATTATAATAAATATTTCTAAATTGATGTATTCTCTTCATCATGAAAATAATTATGGGCACAAATAAATAAGTACAGAGGATAATTATTTAGACATTTTATTAAATTGCTAAAATATATAAAAACAACATTTCTCTCTCACTTTCTCTCTCTCTCTCTCTCTCTCTGAAACTAACAGTCAAAATAAGGAACATACTGTGGTGATACCATTGCACTTAAATACATAATATATAATAGGCCTGCCATGATACATTTTATTTTCATCATGATAGTTGTAAATCTGGCAACCATGGTAAGACTAATGTTTTGTAAGGGTAGACAGTCTGATGTAGACCAGCCTTTACATTCATTGTGTTTCTCACCGGGACTTGCCTCAATCTAATCTAGATCAGTAGACTATATTTAAGCTAACATTTAACATTCAACTGGATCTCTTGTTTATTTTATGAACTCTTCTCAGCAGAAAGTAATAACCAATGGAATCCAGACAGCAGTTGGTAATAGCAATGAATGTGGCAACATCAAAAAACACATGCACAAAGTGTTTGCATGAATAATCTAAAAAATACTGCAACAAAAGACCAATGTGAATAGGCGTGAAGCAAAATATGAATGTGAACATGTTCGCGGTGATAACTGCAGTAATCGTTTTCCTTTCCACTCTATCCCTGCCTTGGACATTCCCAAGGGATCTGACCAGGATGTAGATGGTTCGTGAGGAGCAAAATATGACAGTGAGCACTGGAATAAGATACCCTAAAATCTCTAAAAGTAAGATAGAGTGGGTTTGGAGCTTTTTTGACATTTCTCGTTCAAAGCAGGTCTCTAATTTGTCTGTGGTAAGTTCTTCCAGGATAATAACACAGATCACGATTATGATTACCCAGATGAAGATGCACTTTGTAATGGCAATCGTCTTACTTTTGGAGGCCAGTGCTTTGATCAGAAATGGAAACCTGACGGCTATAAATCGGTGAAAGCTGATGGCTGTAATGGTGAAGATGCTGCTGTACATGTTGGAGAATTGAGCGCACAGCAGGAATGTACACAGTCCACTCAGTTCTATTTTTTCAAAGGCTTCCCATATTCTGAAAGGTAGGAAAATAATGGCCAGGAAATCGGCAGCCAGTAGGTTGAACATGTAGATATGCATGTCGGACCAGCGCTTGAGGCGACAGAAGATACACAGAGCCATGATGTTGAAGGAAAGGCCCACTATGAAGACAATTATGTAGGCCACACATTCAAACCGTTTCAACGCTGGTTCTGTGTGATTCAACGCCACACTGCAGTTATGCACAACCTAAAAGAGAGCCAACGTGATTGTGCAAAGGCTTAGTGGTTAATTAAGTAAGGAAGCTGCTTGCAGAAGTTTCATGATTTTAAAGACATCACAACAATGTTTGCACAGTCTGACTGCACTGAAAATATCTGAATGTCATCAATACATCAAAATATTCAAATGCACAAGCTTAAATGCTGTAGGGTAGCCTATTTTCCTACACTAACTTCACTTTTTGGTAATTATTTTTGCGTATTTTTGAATTAGATAAGATCTCAAAGCAAGTGTCAAACAAATGCTGCAGTATGTTTTCTCAGAACTAATTTGGTTAGTATCTCTTAGCTGTTTTTGGTGGATGTATGAAGTCAGTTTCTTATGAAATTAGAAGTGGGTTTTATTTCATCATATTATTAAACAGAGTGGTTCTGGTGGAACCGCTGCGGAGTAGACTGGTATCTGCGTGATTCGTCATAGACATAAACACATGCCTTCTCCAAAAACCCACACTTGGCCACTTGAGAGCGGTGTGCGCGACAGGAAGTAAGTGCGCAAGACTGTGTCAGGTCTTAAAAACGGTAGTCTCAGCCTCAGAAGTTTCTAAGACCAAATCTGAAATATCCTAAAATGGCTGTTGCCAGCAATCTACCTCGGAATATGAACATTTTAGAAAAAAATAAATAATAATCTAATTGGTTTGGTTTGGAGGTTATGCCAACTCCAAATGTTTGATCCTTGATATAAAGCTGTTTTCGCGTCCAGTTTGGTTTTCTTTTATTTTTGTACGTCTTACTATCTGCCATGATTATTCTGTTAAAAGTCTGTTTGCTTACTGCCAAAATTGTATTTGTTGGAGAAAAAAATGAATTCCACATGAAGTGGCGGAATCATGCAGTTCATGACGGACAAATCGTTAACGACTGGTCTATGTGATAATATAGCACATTGGGAAGGACATCCATATGCTCACCTAACATTCTTCGAACATTTGCTCTTAAAATATTTTTTTCATTTTTGGTCATACAGATAAGAGTAATGTATCTTTTGTATCTGTAAAGAATCTAAGTTTATTTGTGTCCACTCATAATAGCAACAAAGTGTTGCGCTTTTGTAAAATAAAGCAAACAATGTGCTTTCTGTCGTCTTGGACTCTGTGAACTTGAGCACGTCACTTCGAAACTCTGTGGATGCTTGTCTTATTACAGACATTAAAAATATATCTTTAGAGAGTGAAGCTTTTAAATGAACCAATTCAAACAGAAAACAAATATTCTCACATTATGTAGCTAATCCGTATGAAACATGCAGGTGCATCACTACTGCAGAGATGACGAGTCAGCTTTGCCAACTTCCTCTGTTAAACCGAAAACAGAAAGCACTAGTCTAACAATAATTACGTTACAATAAAGTAAAATGTTAATGCAGTGTACATTCTATTTTTCCCTAACAAATTCATAGTTATTATATTTGCTGGTGTACTCTGGCAAGCCTTTTTATGTGTGCTTTGAGTGCTTTATAGGCTTATTATTATTTAATTCATATATTAACTTGTTATTGTAACGATATGCAAATCTCCATATTCATCGGGAAGAAGGAGGCGGGAACCGGCGCACAATCAAAACTCATTTTAATATTCAAAAGTAAATACAAAACGGCGCACCAGCCCCTCACGGACGACTGGTGCGCATAAATAAAAAGCAAACATAAAATAATGTCCCAGGCCTGGTCCTCTCTCGTCCATCACGGTCGTCACTCCAGTTTTATATCCTTCCATCTCCTACGTGGGACTCAAAACCGGCGGTGGGGCGCAGGTGTAGCTCATCTCCAATCACTACACCTGGCCTCACTCCTCGTTCCCACGCCTCTCGGCCCCGCCCCACTCGCCACATACCCCCATCGCCCCTCGCAGGCCGGGGGGTACCCTCGAGACTGCGCTCTACTCCCCCCCCCCCCCCCCTTCCCTCCGGGGGGGACCGCTCACGGGGACCTGCAGGAACCTGGGGGTAGGACAGACGAGGCGAGAGAAAAGGAGATGGAAGGAGGAGCGACAAGGACGAGAGAGGGGAGAGAGGAAAAAAAAAAAAATCCGGTTCCCAGACGCACTGCTGCTCGGCCCTCCACCAGCTGGGTGATCTCCTCCGCGGTGCCTGGCGGTGGCACTGGACGGCCCTCGGCGGACGGCGCGACACTCCTCCGCCGCCCGATGGACGGCGACGGCTCCTCCGGTTTTGGGCAGCCGGCAGGAGTCCCCCGTTCCCTGCCCCTCCGGATTCCTTCACGGAGGCGGCAGGCTCCGGCCCCCTGGCAAACGGCGCCGACTCCTCCGCTCCCTCACGGACGGCAGCCGCCCCTCCATATCGTGGGCGGTCGGCAGCGAGCTCGCCCGTCCCCGGCAACTCGCTCCAGCCCACCGCCTCGAGCGTCCCTGGCGGCACATACCTCGCCAGCTCGAGGGCACCGCGGATTCACCACAGCGGCGAGGGATCTTCAGCAGCACGTCCCTCCTTCTCCCGGGCTTCGGCACCACTGTAACGATATGCAAATCTCCATATTCATCGGGAAGAAGGAGGCGGGAACCGGCGCACAATCAAAACTCATTTTAATATTCAAAAATAAATACAAAACGGCGCACCAGCCCCTCACGGCCGACTGGTGCGCATAAATAAAAAAGCACACACATTAAAATAATGTCCCAGGCCTGGTCCTCTCTCGTCCTTCACGGTCGTCACTCCAGTTTTATATCCTTCCATCTCCTACGTGGGACTCGATACTGGCGGTGGGGCGCAGGTGTAGCTCATCTCCAATCACTACACCTGGCCCCACTCCTCGTTCCCACGCCTCTCGGCCCCGCCCCACTCGCCACAGTTATTAAGGTTTATTATTATGATTTATGGTTTATTAATAAAAGTGCAACTATTAGTCGACTAATGCTTAAAATGAACAACTTCTAGTCGACCAGAAAAATCTTTGGTTGAGGGCAGCCCTAATGCATATTGACTAATGGTTTATGAGAAGCATACATAGAGGCTGAAAATAAGCTGAATATAAAGCATACTTGTTTAATTAGTGACACTTAGCCGGCATCTTAATTAAATGTGGCAATTAACATCTTTATTTTAAAACCTTTATTTGAATGTGGCAACACAATATTTCTATGAATACATTTTTGACAGAGTCTTCTCAGCCAATCACTGTGTTCATAGTTAGGAAGCATGCTGACATTCATAGCAAAGAGGTCAATCCCGCTTTATAGTTTAAGACTTCTCTCTGTTGCTTAGTAAAATTTGTCTCATTAGCTTTGTAAATAGGTTTTAAGAAAAAAAACTCATTGCAAAAAACCTTTACTGCTATTTAGGAGAACTCTTAGTGGTAAGATAAAATGTTTTGTGAATACAGGCCCTGACCTTCAGTCTGAAGGTCTTGCTACATGAGACTCTAAAATCGACAAAGAGCACTGCCCTTAACTCACACTGAATCCACACTATCTCAAATACCGCTTCAGAGTGCTATTCGAGACTCGGAGTGCTATTCATCCATCATGTTCTGGAAAAAAAATCTTGAGACTTTTTGCAGATCTCTAACCAGAGGTCATGGATGCCTTTCCAATGCAAGTTAAATATTGAATATGATAATTAGATATTACATTTAATTTGGTAGAAAAACAGTGCTTTTAAGTTTTATTGATGCAAAGATGAGTAGTGATGATATTTATTTTGTACAACATTTGAAACTGCACCACACATTAAAATTATGTCCTGTTATGGGGACTACTAAACAGACATTTAGAAGTTGATTTTAAAGTATTTAAAATGTAAATTTAGCTATGTACACACTTGCATTTGTACAACACTATAAATGTGTCCCGTCAGGGAAAGAAAAGTTCGACACACATTTGTGTTCTTCATCCTCACTTGTGAAATTCAGGAAAAGCGTAATATAATTGGTCAAGTGCAGAGAACCGCGAGTGTGGGTATTTGGACAAGGCAAGAGAGAAGTAGCTCCGGCATCAATGTTCTTCCGCAAGACGCATGCATGCAGCAAGTCTGTTTATGAACCGCTAGTGCGCCTGAAGTTACAGACTGCTGCTTTAAATATAATATTAATAAACTTCCTAGACCACAGTACTTTGTGTAGGTTACAGAAATAATCTCACTGTGGTTTAATCAGTATTTTTAAAATAGTAGATGAGGACAGGAAGTGTAGCATTAACGCTTTAACAAGCAATAGGTTTGTCATGAATAATAAAAATAATCATTGCTATATTTGTTTATTATAAAATGTTTTGACATAAAATAGTTTTATATTATTAGGTAATGCCTTTTAGACATGTAATCGTATACTTTAAAGCTCTAAATACAAAATCATAAGATGTAAAATGTACAATCTGTTATGAACTCACATTTTTAATGATAAAAACTGGCAGTATATTTCTGGTGCAGTGTGTATGATTACAGATCATGTACAGTACTCGTAGAGAATTTGTTATATGATTTTAGTATTTGCTCTTTCTATTATTTAGCACTTTATTTTATTAATATTGTACTTTAGTTTTGTTTCTAAAGGTGCTATATAAATACATTTGGCATTAAAAGGACAAATAATATGAATTATAACAATAATTACAGCTAGATGTTTTAAATAACTAGGGTGAAGTCAATCAACATGACTTCTGTAAACTCTTCTGTAACCCCTTGAATTTAAACTCTTTCACTTAAAGTGCATAAGTTGATAATAAAACAAGCTTCACTGCTACTTGAATAATTATTTAGTTTTACTTCCATTTACATTTCTCTGGTTAACAACAAGAACAACTCACCATGATTTATAGCTTGTTCTTCTCTCAAAAAAGCCTGTGAGTCTTGCTGCACCGTTGTTCTCGATGCTGTGACAAGTGCGTTTTTAAGAACTGAAATGAGTAGACTGTCTGTTGCATGACTGCGTATTTCGTATTTCCTCTGCTGATGCTGAATAATGTTACATCATTAATGGGGTTGAATCCGAAGGTACAATGAGCAGGGCTGGTATGGTGGGGGAATGGAGTCCAGAAAGTGAACTTAGACAACATACTGTAACATAGCATGTTTATATATAAAAAATGTGGACGGATATTTTTGTCTGTGGTTAGCTGTGCAATGTCAGCCATAACACCTGCAGACTGCAGCCAATGGCAATGCTTCTGCTCCTCACAGAACAGATCGTGAAAGCAGATTGCTTTAGATTAATTATCTTGGATTAACCTTGGGTTTTGCAGAATAACTTATTTTAACAGATGCAGTGACAGAAAGTTTGATATAGGTAAAGATGTGTTACCTGAAATTACATGCACTTTATAAAAATGCTTGGTTGTTTCAACCGAACTTTGGGTCAAATATGGACTAACCCAACAAAGACATTGACTTACCCTATACTGGCAGTTTTAATTTCATGTTTAAAGTATAAATTCAGTTATTTAAATAATTTATGAATCATTTCCAAATTCAAAACTTTATATTCAAAACATTAATGTTATGAATTTAAATCCATTCATGCCATTCATGCCTGTAAATAAACCTAAATGATACTTTTTTTTCTGTGCAACCTCTGTTGTGCAAAGATGAATTTAGCTGATACTGATTTTATTTGATTGATTACACATTTTTCCTGATTGTGTTTTATCGTTATTGAATGTATTGTTTTGATTAAAATATTTGAACGAGTTTATAAATTACATTCATTGCCGGTCTAAAAAAAAAGAAAAAAGAAAAAAAAAGGCGAAATGTGATGTTGGCTTGTTAGTATTATAAAAGTTATTGTCATATCTGTGTCCTCTTAAGTCAGGTGTTATTTAATAAATTAAATCAAATAAAATGACATGCTGGCTATTAACAATCATAAATCTATATCAACAAAATTCATACAGTAGATGGATTGTGCATAAGTGTTACGTTTAAATATAATATTTTAATGTACAGTAGAAATATTAAATGATTGCAAAAATTAAATAAGCTACTATTTTAAATATGAATTAAAACCGCCAGTAGATGTCAGCAAGAGACTGTCTTAATGAGTGAGCTGAAGCAACCGATTCGTTTAAAAAGCTGATTCATTTATAGCCTGATTGAATCATGTCAACCTTAAACACAATACAACTTTGTGCCTTTTTTTTCCTACCGTATATTGGTTCTTTTTTTCTAGTCTCTCTCACACACTCTGTTTCCTTTCTTTATTTGTTCGTGTGCCACATTCTAGTCTGAATGTAGTGAATCAGAACAGTTTTTTCTTTTTATTGTAAAATTGCTTTTTTTTTGGGGGGGGGGGGTGGCTGGCCAATAATTACAACCCAGTCCAGGGTCAGAGTCTGGGGTCTTTGTGGTTCGAAAGATTTCTCTTTTTCTGGAATGGTCTGTACTGAATGGCATCTTGTTTCTTTGATGGAACATCTGAAGTAGGTCAACTGAACACTTCTGAAGGACAATCAGGTAGGCTATATAAACCTTCATGTATCAAAGCAATCAAAATATTTGATCAAACTGTACTGCTTTTTTAGGCATTTATATTATATTTGCATTCATTTATGTGTTCATTTTGCACTCAGCTCACAATAAACTTTATTGATCCACCAAAGCCAGTTTTTTTCACTTTTATTTTATTTTATTTTATTTTATTTTATTTTATTTATCATTTAATTTATTTTTGTTATTATTAGACTTTTCCTGGTACTAAATCACCAATATTTATTTATTTATTTATTTATCATATATTGTTATGTGAATTTCACAAATGGCCCAGGCCAGAATCGTTAAATAATTACTTGAATTAATATTGTTATTTTGTCTTCTCTAGTTCCCTATTTGCTGAGCTGGAAGACTTTTATCTCTCTCTCTCTCTCTCTCTCTCTCTCTGCCAGCCCCACAGCCACTTTGTAACTTTATATATATATATATATATATATATATACGTTGCATCACCACAATAAATTACATTTTCAGATATATTAAATATACAGTATATTAAATAGAAAAAAAGGACTGAAATATAATATAGAAACTGTTATGTTGGTTGCAATAATATTTTGCAATAGTACTGCATTTTATGATCAATTAATTGCTTCTTGGTAAGTATAAGAGACCTACTTCAAAAACCAACCCCAAACATTTGGATGTTATACAATAGCAACATTCACACACATTGTGCTAATGAATACCTCCTGCACTTTTCTGTTAACAGCATCCTCTTGTCTCGCCATTTTATTATTAATAATATGTAGTGTTTTCTTCTCTCTCTGATGTTGTTTTGTTCTTGTGCTGACAACTAAATCAAATTCTTCTGTTTCTCTGTTGTGATTCATGGTTATTTTATTTTAATAAACACTGGCGCTATCCTACAAGGATTCCAGGCACATATGAAGACATCAGCTCTGACCAGAACGGGTTTGTGCTATAAGCATTTATAGTAAGTTCTGCACAGGGAGTTTTTCAGACCCAACTCTTCCTCCACAGGTTGCTTTTTACAAAAGTGTGTCATTTAGTCAAAAAAAAAAAAAAGTATTTTCTTTTTTTGCATCTAATCTGCTGGTCTCTTGTTGCAATTTTTGAGGAACTTGCACACTAATTTTAAGCTGTTTATAGTGTTTTGAAAAACATATTTTATCATGACTTCTCAAGTCGCTCTCACATTACATTCACAGATTTTGCTAATGAAGCTGTGAGTATTTACTGCTGTTCATCTTGTTTACTCATTAGCAAAAACAGAAATTACAGGTTTATCTATCTATCTATCTATCTATCTATCTATCTATCTATCTATCTATCTATCTATCTATCTATCTATCTATCTATCTATCTATTATCCGGTCTGTCTGTCGTTCATTCTGTCTATCTTTCTATCTATCATCCATCATTCTGTCTGTTGTTCTACTGTTCTGTCTTTCTATCTGTCGTTCCATATATTGTTCTATCTATTGTATCTGTCTGTCTATTGTTTTGTCTTTATCTATATCTTTCAGTTATTCTGTTCACCCTCTTATGGTCATGTGTGATGTAATTTCCTGCTAATATGCTGTAAATGTTTTCTCTCTGTGCTGTCAGAACTGTCTGGTGATCTCCATGTGTGCTGTGTGCTGGCATGGCCCTGCTGCATGCGCTGCTCACTCTGAATACTGATTAGGAATCCTACATCCGCTCAAGTGCGCTGTGAATATGCTAAGCTAGCATTAATACATCAGAGAGAGTTACATAAGCCCTGACCACCGGGACACATTAGATCTCTCTGTTTCTCCCTCTCTCTTTTATAGAATTCACCGAATCTCTGGAATCTGATAGTGGGAGGAGAATGAAATGAAACTGTGTATCCTCTGAACGACCTCTGAAGTTAGAGAAGTCTCGAGGCGAGAGCAAACGAGAAAGAGGAACCACTGAAAGTGAGAGTGTCTTGTTTAACTGAAAGTGAGAATGATGGTATTAAAAGGAAGTAGAACAGCTGTAGCCATGGAGACCAGCTCAATAGAAAGATGATGATGAAGGATGGGCTGCTATTGTTTGAAAGAAGGACATGAAGGGAACAGAGAGAGAGAGAGAGAGCATCAAAAAATATAGAAAATAGTATCAGAGTGACAGAAACTAGTTGTGTTTAATTGAGGTAAACAGGAAGAGCGTGTTTGGTGTTTCAAGCTCATGGTGGTCTTTGTAAGAGGTGAGACCAGGTCTGTGGGGGGTTACAGTAAAATCAGTTCACCAAACAGAGACTTTTTTCATCTTTCTAGTTCATCTGTACATGGGTGTTGTTTCCTTGGCCTTTATTTCATTATATCTGGATGATATTAGATCCAGCTTCTTTCTTTCTTTTTTTTCTTTCTATTTTATCAGTAATTTAGAGAGTCTCTAAGCAGACATGGTAACGAATAAATAAGAGAAACTTTGCGTTCACCCTCAAGTAGAATTGTTTTCCATCACTAGTTTAGCAAACAAACACACACACACACAAACACACAATTATATTTGTGCTGCAATGAAGAAAACATCTTAACTCAAAAATTGCTAGTACTTTCACAAATAATTACAAAGAAATGGCAGATAACAAATTGAATTAAACATTACATTTTGAAGAAGAGAGACTGAAGGAGTGCTTGTAAAACTCAATTTTTTATTTTATTTTATTTTTTTACAGTTTACAGACGTAAATTATAACTAAAATAATTGAGGATCATGAAAAAAAAAATTCTATTACTTTTGTAAGTGACCAGTTTTTATCTAGCATACTACATTGGCACTGGCGTTCTTTATTGGCATCTTTGCTTTCTTGAAAAAAATTTAACATCCATTGAATCTTTCCATTTCACAAAAGGCTCTAGTGGAAAAAGGTTCTTTAAATTATTAAAACTAAAGAAAAAAATTGACATATTCACTGAAAGTTTCTTTAGGAACCCCAAAAGAGTTTTTCTACCCCCAAAATCTAATCTAAATCTATCTAAATCTATCTAAACCAAATTTCATAGAGTGTGAAAAAAAGAAACATTCAGTTTCAGCTGTAAAGCAGCTCTAAAGAAGATTATCGGTTCAATAACTATGTCAGTGTTGCTAAGTTCATCAATTATGAAACACATTTAATTCAAACAGCACAACAGGAGGAAATAGTGTCATTATTCAGCATTATTTAAGTCAATTCAGTGTTGAATATCTATCTATCTATCTATCTATCTATCTATCTATCTATCTATCTATCTATCTATCTATCTATCTATCTATCTATCTATCTATCTATCTATCTATCTATCTGTCTGTCTGTCTGTCTGTCTGTCTGTCTGTCTATTATATAATTTTAGAAAATGGAAGAATAGGAGAGCTGCGTGCATGTGTGCTTTAGTGTGTACACTAACGCGGATGTGAATGGGTGTTGCTGTTACTCAGCCTGTCTCTGATGTTATATGGGTCAGTCTCACATGGCTCGGCATGCTGGCTGACTCAACGCTGGTAAACAGGCTTGCTTGCTCACCCGTTTCCACAGCAACACCGTCCCTGCCCTTTCTACGTGTTCTCAATGGCTCCGCAAGCATCTGCTTCCTCTCACTTACGGAACATTTTCAGGGAAATTTGCCTCACAAATCAGAGAGATACTCCTAGTGTCCGCTTTTGTTTGCCACCTTGTTGGCGACATGCAGTACATTCTGTGATGTTCTTTTCCAAATGGGTCAAAACACTAACATTCTGCTTGTTTTTCTCTTTCGTTTTCTTATACGGGTGTGTCTGTCATTGCTGATGTTTAGTATTCCTGTCATTGAAGCATGCATATTGCTCTCTTGTTCTCTGTGAAGGTAGAAGAAATGCAGACGTTGTTGTCAAATGCTTTGTTGACCAAATCCACACATGCCAGTCATACTATAGATATTATACAACAATACAAACTCGTTTGAAGTTCTTTTTAAGAATGCAATAGCCAAGTGAAGATAGAAATGTGATTTCTCCCTCCTCATTTCACTTTAAAACTGCAAGTTTGTTTCTTGAGGTAAAGGACAGATTGTTCATTTGATGGTCAAATTAGCTAATGTCAAACGGGTTTGGCTGTAGTTGGCAGGTTAGTTCATGCCCGGAGATACCCATTACATCATATCCCTGATATTTAACAAGTGTGAAGTCTGAATCAATAGGTGGAGTTGTGTTTTAAAAGCTTTTCCTCAAAGGTGTGTCAAAGCTACATTACTATGACTTTTGTGTGGACTGGAGTTGCTGTTGTTGGACAAACTAAAACAATTAAAAATAGTTTCTTATCTACTGAAATAAAGCTGAGATAAAATACAAACAAAAAAACAGGTTACAGTTTTTCTCAGTCGCTTTGGTACATTTCTCGAATCAAACTCACAATTTGCAAAACATAAAGTGCATTTCTCAAAACAACTCGTACAAATAGCAAATCACCATGAATTACCTGCAAAAGCCAGTCTCCTGCTCAAAATCCTTAGTTCATCTCTCAAAAATAAATATCTGTGTCAATGAACATATCACTGCCATCAGAATGACAAGTCCTTGTGTCATAGTTTACGGATAAGGCAGTCAAATTGCTTAGTCATGTTGTCAATATAACAGTTTACTCTGGAGGGTTGATCTGATGTAAACTACTGTATTGAACAATATGCCATATGCTTATGTAAGCCATATCCATTTAAAACGTACACATTTACACATTACTGTATGTGGGATATTGACTGAAAGAGACTGGATAGAATTCCCAGTTACACTTTTACAAAGTCTGACCAAAAAAAAAAAACTTTTGTGATATAGAAAAGGAAAAACAAATATGGACACAAATATGAAAATAAGTCCATTTTCAGAATGTGTAACTCTTGTGTTGTCCTCTGTCTATACAGTATAAGCTTTTCAACTGAAGATTCATGAGATGAACCTTTGAGCTATTTCAGAGAAAGGGTTTATCATTGGTTTATCATCTACATTCTCTTCATAAGTCAAGATTCACTTGGACAATTCATGCCAAATGTACAAAAAGTCTAATAATAATGTGTAAAAATAAATATAAAAAGTGTGCTAGGCAGTTTTTGACAACTAGATTAACCATTTTGCATTTAATGACTTATATGATGAACTAAAGACTAGATGTTTTGAAGGGTAAGACTGTTGCACAGAAAACTATGCAATACGTTTTGAGCAACATGACATGAGCAACTGATAATGTAGGAAACTGCCGATAAACATGCATAATCAATTGCATGAATGTACAAAAGCAATCGCAACTTGTTCAAAAGAATGAGAAACTGGTTTTATGATGTGTATAAATGACTAGATGATGTGGAGGTTGTACAAGTAGTTTTGAGAATTTCATTTCTGTTTTGAAAAATGCACCAAAGTGACTGAGAAAAACTGTAAAAAATATTTTTAGGTTGAAATTAGGTTTAAAAGGGTTGTATAGCTGAAAAGTTTTAGTAAAAAAACTAAGAAAAAGTTAAAATGACAAACTTACACTAATATTAAAATGAAAACTAAATAAGCTAAAAAAACAACAACAACAACAAAAAAAAACTATAAACAACTAAAATGAAATATGTATATATATATTTTTTAAATTAGTAATTTTAAATATTATAATAGTATGTAAATAGTACAAAAATATCACTGGTATGGATAGAAGATTTCTTATGCAATTTTTCCGATTTATAATAATAATAATAATCATCATCATCATTTTGGTGGTTGCTTGGGCAGTTGGGTGGTTTCCAGGGCGTTGCAATGCAGTTGCTAGGTATTTTGAGTGGTTTTGCTATTGCTATTGGTAGTGGTAGTTCTATGCAGTCGATAGAATATTACATTTACTAGGGTATTTTGGGTGCTTTTAACATGGCTCGGGTGCTATCAGATCAAGCCTACGTTTTCTTTTTCTTGTTCTTTTTCATTTACCCACCCAGCAATTGTAATAAGATTGATCACTTAAAAAAATAACAGGGATTGAGAAACCATGGGAACCAGACTTAAACTAATTTGAATTCACATGAGCATAGCTCAAAGTATCAGAGTAAGGATTTTATCACTAAGCCACATCTTGAAATGCATACAAAGTGCAAATAATTGTGATTCCTGGCCAAATATTTTAAAAGATACTAGGAAATATTTGTAACATCTATATAATACCTTTAAATAAGAAATAGATTCTGACAAAGATATCTAAAATGGTACATTGCATGTGACCCAAGAGACAAAGAGGATGAGTGCTGAGGAGGAAGGAGGGAGAGAGGAATAAAGAACAGGAGAGGAGAACAGGACAAGAGAGAATGGAAGGTGAGAAGGAGGAGGAGGGAGGAGAGAACGCAAGGTGAAGGAGTATGTTTTCACTGACACAGTGACCTGGTAGCATGTTACCTGGAGTCTAATCAGATAAACAGCCTCGAGCCAGCGGAGATTAGAAAGCTTTCGGAATCGAAGAAAAGCAAGGGATTAGAGGGAGGGATAGAGGAGGGCAGGAGGGAGCGGGATTACAGCACCATGCGAAGACAGGATCAAACATAATCCCTGTGAACACTCAGATCTCCATCTTGGTTACTGAGAGAGCGAGAGTGAGGATTTACCCATCAGTCACCTCATCAGTACATCGTTCCCCAGTACAATGTGTTTATGAGCAGTCTGTTCACTCTGTTGCAGTGTGTGTGTGTTTTTATTATAACGCATTAGTATTATTTGTCAAACATTCTCAGAAAAAAATTAAAGGTACAAGAGTTGTTACTGTACACCTTTGTACCCATTTTAACCCAAAGTGTTCATATTAGTACCTTAAAGGTATTAGTACCTAAGTGTACATATTTGTTCATAAATGATACATATTAGTGTAAGTTTTTAAAAGCTACTACCCCATTGTACATGTACTGAGAGTGTACGATTACATTATTATACTAGACTTTCTTTGGAAAATGTGAGTAAATGTAAAATTAATTGACTTGATAGCAGCATGGTGCCAGTGGTTGCTAACGCGTCCTGGGTGGTTTCTAGGTTGTGGCTATGATGTTGTACTTTTGATACTAGAACATACAAATTATTTGTTTTAAGGTCTGCTTCCACCAACTAGAACTGAAGAAGCCAGTCAGTGCCTTTGGAAAGAAAACAGCATGATTTTAATCGAGACACGGACAAATTGTTTTTGTTAAGTCTTGTTAATATTCACAGATTTTTCTTGGGTAGATGATAAATGTTTTGGTAAGTAGACAGTATTTTAGGGCTTTTATATAGATTTTTTAAAATATATATTTTATATTTAAACCTAAAGCTTACTGTATTATATTTGATGGAAAATTTGAAAATTTAGAAAACTGAATAATCAAAATGATCAAAACTTTGCTGAAATACCTGTTGTGCAAAATCTTCTATATTATATCTGTCATCTGATTGATATAGTTCATTCTTTTTTAGAAAATAAAAAGTCTTTTACGTAAATATAATTGTAAAAACTTTCACTTTTAGATTGTGGTTCATCTGTCTTTTTGCTGTGAAATCATTAATGATTTTATTAAACTAAGTGTAAGAATAACTTTTATATTGTTTGTAATATTTCAAGAAGAACATTTACTTGATTCAAGAAACTCAAACTATGTTAAAATGTGAGTATCAAATATGAACCATCAGGCTTTTGAGGAGTGTTTCTTTATTAATCTGTTAATTATTGTGTTGCAAGGCATTACATTTGCCCCCATAGTAAAAACTACAGAGCTTTGATCATAAAACTAAGCTAAACTAATCTGTTATTTACTAAGTGGAACATATTTGGTACAAAACAGATTGAATTATTTAGCCTCAACACCAAACGATATGTCTGGCGTAAAAAAATTAAAAAATAAAAATCGGTGTCCGTCTTCATGTCAGGCTGCAAAGCAACAAAATGTGATTATTTTAAAGGGGGTGATTATTTTCTGTACCCACTGTATATATTCTGTCTCATTGTTTTGACAGATCAAACCCGTTGTAGCGATTGGATTGACTCAGCCCTATACCCCCATCCGTTCACTAACTGCATTTGCGTAGTTTAGGGTCAGAATGTCAGGGCTGTTGCTATTAGTTACCGAACACGCATGAGAGAACACTTGTTGAAAATCGAAGGAACTTAACAAGGCAAAAGATGTTACAATAGACATCTTTTATATCAAGGTTATCATCCATAAAGTGTTTAATCAGGAATATAACTCTTTGGCTGTTATGTTATGGGTGGAATAGTTTCTTCCACAGGCGTGATGTTTATTTCATGAGAGACAGACATATGAGCGCATGAGAGGAGAGATGAAAGACAGATAGTAGCAGGGGGTGCAGCAGGCCAGTCTGCTGAACGGATAGAAATAAAACAGATTGAATCAGAAACGATGCAACAAGAAGAAAAGGAGAAAAGCAGATCTCCCAGGACCTCAAGCCTCAAGATGGACAGAAAAGCAGACAGGGATGAAACGGTGAGGGAACAACGGATGGGGGAGGAGGCGGCAGCATTGAACACAGCACTCTGTTTGCTCTCTGGTTGTTCCACTAACCTACTTACTGTAAGCTTCTCTCTGTGTTTCATAAGAGCGCTGCCAGAGAATTGCATCACCAAGCTATTCCACACACAGTCGGTCTCTTGTCATCATTTCCATTTAGGATTTTGAAAGATGCACAGATCAAATGGATTGTGTTGATAGAATGTGGAACACATGCTTTTGGTTGTCTGAAATGTTCAAATATAACTAATCTCCTTTGCAACTATTAAGAGTTTGACAATATTTCATTTAAGAAGCTCTAGACTCTAAAGTAAAGGGTTAATGCTCACCCTCAACAATAAATGAATAATGAATAATTAGTCTGTTCAAGCCTCCAGCAGGCCTCCAAGGATTACATAACCATCTGCCAGTATTATAGGACCGGCTCTTATTTATACCTTTTGGCTGAGGGATTTCTTCTGCCTGGTTTGATTAATAAAATGGCCATTTTGCAGAGCAATCCTGTCTCTTTGATGGGTGTCTGTTGGCGTGTGCATTGGAAAGAACTGGCATTGATTATATAGTTTTAAACGCAACCAACATTTAAATGTGACATTTCAAATGTTTCCAGTGAACTGTACACTGTGAAATGACTCAGTGAGTTAGCTGACATTAGACAAGCCAAGCCAAGGCTTATTTACTCCAAGTCACCTTCATTTTTGTAGTGCTTTGTACAATAGAGACAGATATTTAACAAGTAACATAATTAATAATGACTTTAAAGGGACAATTCTGTCATCATTTATTCACCCTCCACTTGTTCCAAACCTATATTATTAACCTGTATTAATTTCTTTCTTATGCTCAACACAAAATAATATATTCTGAAGGATATGTCAAAAACCACAGAGCTGACCGTAGCTATCGACTTTAATAGTATTTTTTTTTTTTTTTTTTTTGGTTGGTCCCTCACAACCTTTGATTTGGCTGGCCATGACAAATATTCATTTCTTATTTATTTTTATTTATTTATTTATTTTTGCTTTAAAATGTAGAGAACTTTTGTAAATGTAAATATTTTTATTCAAGGACAATGTAGCCTATAGAAGACTTGTACAAAATCTCGATAAACTCATTAATTAATTTTAATTAATTAATTAATCAAATAATGTATGCCTCTATGACAAAGTCCGTTGTCCTCTTGAAACTAGTTTACATTAAATTAATTCAATTTGACTGTTACAATGAAAAAATCACTCTGAATGACCGAATTCTAGTCCCACCTTAAGCGCTGACTGGATGCGCGTCCCCGTGAGCAGTGCGCGGCAGTGAGATCATGCGAGAGTCCACGCGGCTGAAAAGTAGGTTAGCAGGATAGAGTGAGAGGAGAGGGAGGACGACGACGATTCATACCGCATCGAAAGCGACTTTAGTTTTTTGAAGCGCAACAGTAAACCTTACTTTGCGAATTTACTTTGAGGAGCTCTCTTATATTTTATTTTCCTAATAATGCTCACATTCGGAACTGAAAAGTTACATTTAGGTAACTGTCTTATGTTATCTACTTAGTCCGAACAATATTACTCCGCACCCCATAAACTTCGGAGAATCAAGAAACCGCGGTCAAAATGAGAGGTAAGATACTCGGAGCACTGCATAACATTGAACTATTACGCCTACTTTGCATTTTGCTTATAAAACGCTCTTTAAACAGTTTTTTTTCAGCATATAGCTATAAAAATGTGTGCACATATGTTTAAATGCACTGCTTTCCTGTCACAGTCGCCGCGCGGTCACTTGTTACTTAGGAACGCGTTTTTGGCGTTCCATTCTTTGTCAAAAGATACAGTGAATTCGTTGTAAAATGTAAAAATGTATCAAAATCACGGCAGGTCGTGATTCTGGCATGTTTGACAGGTGTGTTTGTTTTTTAAGTAATGAGAGTCAAATTAGTGGAATGTTTTTCTTTATCAAGTAAACTTTAATGTTTCAGTAAACACGACTTGTTGTGAGTTAAACCCTCGCTTTATGCGGTTCTTGCGATATTTTGTTGAGTGTAAATGTTGGAGATGGAGGTGTCGGCTGCGTGTTGTTGTTTTCGCAGGGCAGCATGGCCGGCTGTGTGTGCGAGCAGCGCTCGAACCTGCTGTTCTACTGACCTAGTTATGTCACTGAGCATTACACAGCATTCACAGCAGGGGCTGACTGTGGGAGAGATAGAGCGCGAGCGAGGGGAGGCGCTTTGCCGGAGTCGTGCAGACACATGCGGTCTGTTGGTGATGATGGCCACCGCCTTTGCCTTCCATCATGAACTTGAGTTTGAACTTGAACTCCGATCTTGATCTAGAGGCTAAACAATAAACAATCTCAACTATTTATGTAACAAATGCATGCATAATGGTGACTTTCTGTAAATTCTTGTCGATAAACACGTTTTAAATATGCATGAACATAATATGCAAAAATTAAACACGTGGTTGCGTGGATTTAAAATCTATTATTCTATTTACATTGTATATTATACCGAAATATGTGATGGATTTAATTACATATAACATTAATAAAAAATGTAGTTATTACATGGAAATGTTTATTGTATTATATATTATTTTATAATAAAACTGATTGAGAACTCCAAAATTCAGCAGATTATTTCTCAGCAGCAAATATTTATGTATAATGATTATAAAATAAATAACACATTGCTTTTCCAGGCAGTTTCCACTCTGTACTTTCTTTCCTCTCACATAGTGGAATTATTAAAATTCTGGATCAAAGCGTTTATTCGTTTATAATTAATTGTAATATGTAATTAAATGATTATAAGCTATACTAATTCTGTCTCTGCTTGCAAAATCTTAACAAAATTCTTGGCTTCTTCTTATTCTTCACCTGGGTTTGAGTAAATTTGAAATCCTAATCATTGTTCTTTTTAATTTAACTAATGATCCAAACTCTTTGCCTGTAAGCTCAAAGTGATTCTGTGTCTCTCTTTTTTTGATTGCTCTCTGAACAAATGTTTAAGGCAGTTGCAGGCGTACATGTCCGGACACACTGTTGTGAGGTGGGGTTGTGTTTAAATATACACAGCGTGGCTCATGTTCACAGGCCAGCTGAGGACAGGAAGGATGTAGCAGGTTATGTTCTCTATTGAAAAAGAGCAGATCTGCACTTTGTCAGGAATATTTATTTGTATAAATCCTGGAAGTTTTGCGTGGTCTGTTTTGTGTCATCGATCATTATGTAACTCACATCCTCTCAGTTCTAATAATAAGGCTTCATTTTTATTTAGTCAACACTAAAATGACGATAATCGTTTCATATTAAAGAAAACACACACAGACTAATACATACAGAAAAGAAGCTGTTTTCCCATTTAGAGCCATTAGACGAGTGGATCTTATTTTATAGAATTGCCGTTTTCCTCTCTTACTGTTTAGTTTGGTATCCGTACACCTTTTAAAGTGATCATGACTTGAATGACTTTGGTTTCATGACAACCAGACAGCAGAAACCAAAAGTGACTTACTGACACACTGACCGGCCGTCTTACCAGAAACTAGAGTGTAATTCTGGTCTATCTGCATAAAGTTAATTTCATATTGCTTGAGCGAGACCCAGGGATGTGTTATATAAAATAGGTGAGGTGTTAAATCATTGCTCTTTACTCTGGCCTACATATGCCAACCATGTGACCAGAAACCCTTCTTCTCATCACTGTGACAAGACAGACACATCATTGAGAGAAAATTCAATTGTGATTAGTAACATGGCTACCCCTTATTATATGCAGTTTGGTCAAAAATAAAAAATGATACACAACTGTCTACATTTAAAAGGTTGTTTTGTGAAATTTGTTGGGTCATTGGCTCCTTTTGCATTAGCTTGAATGCTTATGCTGAAAATCGGTTGTGCTCTTCTCTTCTCCTTAATCTAATCTGCTGTCTTGTGTTATTTCACCAAGTTAGACTTTACTGCTTAACACAGTATTCTTTTCTCAAAGCTGATTGGATTACAGTACCTACCTAAACACAGATAACAGCCGCTGCCACCTAAAGTGCATTTGAACCTTTTTCCTGAATCGCCATGCACATAAAAACATTCTTCATCTGTCTTTATTTTTTGTTTATTCTCCATTATATCACACAGATGGCATTTAGAACGTAAGAGGCTGTGGAAACTAAAAGATCATGATCCCTCAGTGATGCTAATATGAAACAGATGAGTACATTAGATATTTTTAGGTCAGGATTCCTCATGAAGTGCAATGGAAACTCTTCAAGAATCCCTTTTAAATTTTTTACTGTTTTTAAATGGCTAATGTAGCAGGCTTAATAGTTAATAGTTAATGTTTTTTTTCTTGAATTTATACAATTATTTTATAATAATTTATATATACATATATGTAAATTATATGTATGTATGTATACACACACACATGTTATTTTAAATGGATAGGTTTTAAATAGAAAAGCCATTATTAAAAAAATAATAATAAATTAAAAAAGCACCTCTGGAAAAGGCTCTCAGCTAATCAGATTCAAGAACCAGAAATAACTGTTGTGCGTACATTTTATATATATATATATATATATATATATATATATATATATATATATATATATATATATATATATATATATATATATATATATATATATATATATATATATATATATATACACACACACACACACACACACACACACACCCACACACACACACACACACACACACACACATATTGTGTATTAATGCACTTTTTTGGGTTACACGTGTATAATTAAATATATAAAATAATGTCTTAATAAAAAGTCAAATGTCACAAATGTCATGCCTTCTCATCGAAACCAGCTCCACCTTAACAAAGAAAAGGGAAAGGCCAATTCAAAATTACATGCATGAAGATCCACCCACAGCTGCCCTCCCCTTTTCACTGAGAAAGTATGTCAGTAGGACAGCGAGTCCACATGGGCATCCTGCCAGGCTGAATTGAGTGACACTGAGTCGGCCAATCACAGACACATCTGCCCAAACTTAAACCAATAGGCTTTGAGAAGTGGCAGGGAGGTGGAACATCTGCATTATTAGACTGAGCAGCCCTGAATTGCGTGTTGGTGGAATGTTTGCAGACGAAGGTTATATAACACTACAGAGAGCGCTACGGGAGGGGCACCCAAGGGCTTACAGATTTTCCATTGCATGCCACAGTGTATCTTGGTCATTGCTTTCAGCTGACAGAGCTAGAAAGACAAAATGGAGGATGTTTTTTTCCTACATAGCGTGTTTTTGCAAGCTTAGTTTCTTCCATTCCACCACTAATTATTGTATAATAATTGTGTTACTATCACAAAACAAATAATTTTTTTTTTAATTCAGTGATTTATTAATTCTATGTAAGAAAGTTCATTATATATATATATATATATATATATATATATATATATATATATATATATATATATATATATATATATATATATATATATATACATGGGAAATTGATTCTTGACATTTTTATAAACTTTTTTTATTAGTGTGAAGATTTTAGCTCAAACATTTATCATTAAATATATAAGAACACTTTTCTTTATTTACTTCATTTATTTTTTCATTTATTTATTTATTTATTTAGTATTTGTCAATAATTAAAAGCATGGTTTCATATAAAAAACATAAATGTAATATAAATATAAAAATATTAGTGCTGTTAATCACGATGAATTGCATACAAAATATACTGTGTGTGTGTGTGTGTGTGTGTGTGTTTGTGTGTGTATTTATATAAACATGAATATACACAGTAGACACATTATGTAAACAAACTTTTATTTTGAATACAACTAATCGTGATTAATTGTTTGACAGCACAAAACATTTGTTATTACATAATAATTGTGTAATTGTTATCACAGAGCTATTTATTTATTTAGTTTATTATTTTTCATTTATTCATTTATTAACAATTTTTTATTTATGTAGTTTTTCAATAAATAAATATTTGCATATATAAAAACAAATATAATTAAATATGAAAATACGTTTTATTGCATAATAATTGATATCATATTTTTATCACTTTTATAAAAAAATAAAAATCAATAATTATATACTTATTTATACTCTTTATACTTAAATGTATCAAATGTAATATGGGTTTTATTTCTGTCTGCATGGATGCCAGGTATCTAGTTTCTAAAAGTCACTACACACTGTTCCACTGATCATATGCGTCGTATCAAGGTCTCATAATACACCTTCAGTCAGAAAATCAATCCTCTGGCTATTTCTGTCCTTCATGTCTTGCAGAGCGTGAGAAATCTCTCTCTGTCCTACTGTAATCTTCATTGGTTGATATTATTTGTGGTGTATGTCAGAATCAGAAAGAGCTTTATTGCCAAGTGTGTGCACCCACAGAAGGAATCTGTTTTGGTGACAGAAACATCCAGAGCACAGACTCGATGACAAGTCAAAAGTGTGTAACAAAATAAAATTAAGTGGGTTAAAATGAATATGTAAAAACAATACACAATTGACAAAAAGACAGTATGTTGTATGTACTGATGTGCCATACAGAAATCATCGATAGGAAATGTGGATAGATGTATGATATATTTAAGAGTAAGTTCATCCAAAAATGAACATTATGTCATTAATGACTCACCCTCATGTCGTTCCAAACCCGTGAGACCGACGTTTATCTTTGGAACACAGTTTAAGATATTTTAGATTTAGTCCGAGAGCTCTCAGTCCCTCCATTGAAGCTGTGTGTACGGTATACTGTCCATGTCCAGAAAGATAAGAAAAACATCTTCAGAGTAGTCCATGTGACATCAGAGGGTCAGTTAGAAATTTTTGAAGCATTGAAAATACATTTTGATCTTAAAATAACAAAGATTAGGACTTTATTCAGCATTACTGAGTGAGTAAGTTCAGTTCAAAGAGGAAGTGGGCTGGGTGTGAGGGGTACAGAATGATTATGCCAGCGCTTTTACTCACTCTGGATGAATACAGTTCTTTTTGCAAATGTGCTTTTCTTTGTGTATCATGAAATCATTTTCCTTTTAATTGTTAAAACAATGCTTGTTTTTTTGTTTTGTTTTTCAGCTCAAATTGAGGTTATACCATGTAAAATCTGTGGTGACAAATCCTCTGGGATTCACTATGGTGTTATTACATGTGAAGGGTGCAAGGTAAGAATTCTGCCTTAATACCCCAATGATTACAATATCATATTTTCTTTTTTTTTCCTTACCCTACATGTGCACTTTCAAAATGACCCTTTTGTGCTCTGTCCCTCCTTATGTTTTACCCAGATGTTATTAGTATGCATCTGTTTTCTGGCTCAGTATATATGACTTTCTGTTCGTCATGTGGCACCAGGGTATACCAGGTAACCATGTTTCTGTTTTGCAGGGGTTTTTCCGCCGCAGCCAGCAGAACAATGCCATGTACTCGTGTTCACGGCAGAGGAACTGTCAGATCGACCGAACCAACAGGAACCGCTGCCAACACTGCCGTCTGCAGAAGTGCCTGGCACTCGGCATGAGCCGTGATGGTGAGCCCAACGAACACTAAATATTAGGAACCATGACTCGAATATTAGTACTGTATGAGGAGAAGCAGGGTCAAAGGCAGCTGAGGGGGACTTCATGTCAACAATTATGATTTTTGCAACTACATGGTATTATTCAGTCACGATTTGAGCCTGATTTGATTCACGTAAAGGGGAAATGTGTGAATGATCTCTTTAAAAACAAAAACCTGTGTCATCATATATTTTATTTATGAATCGTCTAAAAGGTGCTGTAGGGAACTTTTGTAAAAAAATATTTTTTACATATTTGTTAAACCTGTCATTATATGCTGACAGTAGAATATGAGACAGATAATCTGTGAAAAATCAAGCTCCTCTGGCTCCTCCCAGTGGTCATATTGCCATTTGCAGAAACTCCATCGCTCCCGGTAAAAAAACAACCAATCAGAGCTGCGGTCCGTAACTTTGTTTGTGTTCAAAATGTAGAAAAATTTATATAATAAGCGAGTACACCATGAATCCATTTTCCTAACCGTGTTTTTGGCTTGTCCTGAATCACTAGGGTGCACCTATAATAAGTGTTTATATTCGGACTATTTTAGATTACTTCGGGGGTACCGCGGCGGAGTAACCCAGTACCTTTGTGATTCTTCATAGACATAAACAGAGAGAAGTAGTTCCGGCTACGATGTTCTTCCGCAAGACGCAAGCAGTTCTGTTTATTAACCGCTAGAGCGCCAAAAGTTCCCTACTGCAGCTTTAAATCAGGACTTAGTGGTTTATGTAACAGACGACACTAATCATTTTCTTTGGTTTAATGATTCAGTGTAATAGAATTAGAAGTGTGAATTTAAGACCCCATATATATTGAAGATAAATTAAGAGCTATTTGTTTTCACCCTAGAAATAGAATACATATATTTATCTATATAAACTTCTGTACTGTATATTTGTGTGAGATATTTATTTGAGAAAATATATTTTGAACCAAACAAAACAGTTTTTTTTAAACATTTTTTTAACAAACATGTAACAATTATATTATATTAATGCACTTTACAGTTTATTTTTTTTATAGATACAATATAATTATTAATTTATAGCATTAATATTTTGCAAATAAAAAAACTAAACAGTCATAAATACAGTAATAAATATAATGAATATACAATACTGATAAGTATGTTTGGGGTTGGCAATGTTTTTGAAAGAAACCTCTTATACCAACCAGGGCTTCATACGTTGAATCAAAAATACATTAATATTGTAAAATACATACAATAATATGGTAAAATATTAATGCAATTTAAAATGACTGTTTTGTATTTCCATGTGTTTTAAAATGTAATTTATTCCTGTGATTCAAAACTAAATGCAAATTTTTCATTATTAATATGCAGTCATTCTAATAGGCCGATTTGCTGATCAAGAAACATATATATATATATATATATATATATATATATATATATATATATATATATATATATATATATTTATCAATTTTGAAAAAAATATTTTTATGGATCCTTTTCTCATGATTCTTTAATGAATAGAAATTTTAAAAGAACAGTATATATTTGAGATAGAAATCTTTATTTTAAATGGAAATTATACATGCCTTTGCTGAAAGCAGTTTTTGCATTCTTACTGAATAAATTATTTCAAAATATTAAAATATATGAATATTTCTTCAAAATAAATAAATAAATAAAATCAGATCTTAAACTTCTGTAAATAAATACTATATATAATGTAAATTATACTAAGTGAATATGCAATACTTTTTTTTCTGTAGCGGTGAAGTTTGGCCGAATGTCAAAGAAACAGCGGGACAGCCTGTACGCAGAGGTGCAGCGGCACCAGCAGCTGTCTCGGGACTGTCTGGCAGGTTTGGGTGGTGGTCTGGCATCACATGACCGTGAAGAGACGGGTGAAGACATCACACACAGTCGGCCATACAGCAGTGGTGGTTCGAGCTCTAACCTCAGTGACCTGGACGACATCGCCACGCTGCCTGACGGTTTGCTGTTTGACCTGCCTCTCACCCCAGAGGAGGCGGGCGAGTACTGCTCTCTGGAGATGCTCGGGGGCGGCCGAGGGTCCGGGAGTGCTGGAAGTGGAAGCTCGTCCAATCAGAGCTCTCCAGAGCCCAGCACAGTAGATTTGGCGGAAGTGAAGCATGAGTATATTCTACCTGAAAACAGTCTTCTTACACACTCTCTCCTGGGATCTCTACCAGACAACTGCTCTCTACAGGACATAGGTGAGCTGTCATTTGAGATTTTCATTTTGTGATCTTGTCCTTTATTCATTTGAATCATTATGCTAATATAACAAGGATAAGATACTGACATTATTTTAATAACAATTTTCCTCCAAATGTTTATTACTATAATACAATGAAAATCCTCTTGTGCAGCTATATATAGTTATTTTTATAGATTATATAATTGTTTATATATATATATATATATATATATATATATATATATATATATATATGTGTGTGTGTGTGTGTGTGTGTGTGTGTGTGTGTGTGTGTGTGTGTGTGTGTGTTTATTTAATTATAATTAGTACTTTTAATATCTATCTAAAGGTATATCTATATAACATATTTTTATACTATTTGTTTGTTATGTCTGTTTGATATATTTATTAATATCTAGATAGACGGATACTAAAGGCAAATGTGTCAATGTGTTGAATTTCTGTTTAGAGCGAATCACTCAAAATGTGGTGAAGTCTCACCTGGAGACGAGTCAGTGCACCACAGAAGAGCTGAAAAAACTCACCTGGAACCTCTACACTCCTGAAGAAACCCGCAGCTTTCAGCTCAAGGTACACCCAGCATTATATCAGACAAGTACATAACAGATACACAAACACAGATGTATTAACAATCTCGGTGCATTCAGTCTGCAGAATGGATGTGGCAGCAGTGTGCCCTGCACATAACAAACGCCATCCAGTACGTCGTGGAGTTCGCTAAACGCATCTCTGGATTCATGGACCTCTGCCAGAATGACCAGATCATCCTGCTCAAAGCAGGTCAGTGCTGTCTTTGTCTCACACGGATTACAGATGAGTAATCCCAGATTATACAACCGATTTCTCACTCGCATCACCTTATCCACTCAATGCCATGATGTGGCATTTCTGATGTGGCCCTGGGTGGCCGTTCAATCTCTTTATTACTTTAATCACATTTAGTAATGTTCTAACACTCTGAGTGTCATGAGCTTCATCTTTCATGCTACATCTAGAATACTCTGAGAGCAGATATTGACATGATGTAATTCAGATAATGGCAAATGCAAACACACCCACAAAATTAGTGTTGAGTGCAATTTGCACTAGGCGAGTAATGCAGAATGTTTGGTTGTGAAGGATGCATTGTAATTCACACTAGGGGAGCTTATTTCTGCCACCGAATAAAAAATAAGAAAGGCAATTGTGACTTATTGTGTCACTTTTTTTTTCCTTTAAACTTTTTGTTTCTATCTCACAATTAAGACTTTTTTTCCGAAACATGAGATATAAGCTCAGAATTGTGAAATTTTCTTGTAATATAACATGCATATAGTTTAAACTTAAATTAAGACTTTCTTCTCAGAATTGTGAGGATAAAAAAGTCTGAATTTGCAGATTGTAATTGAAAAAAAAGCTTCCACACCAAACACCTGAAATAATTATTTTTAAAATAACTCGACTGCACTGTATTTGGATATATGTCTGGATAGAATACACTTAATCATTATTTTACAGTCAATCAATGTTTTTTCTGCTTCCAGAGTTGATAAAAATCTACATAGATGCAAAAAACTAGAAAACGTACAAAAACGTAATGCTCGTGCAGAAGTGATATTTCATAACATACAGTGGCTGGTTAAGAAGGATTGTAAATGGTTACATAAAAAAAGTGAATTTTATGTCAGAATGATGTCCAAAAGATGCACAACTGTTTCGTGAATTCACCCCACAGGATTCAGTTCTGTCCATGTTTTTCTGTGTTCAATTTTATTCTTGATACTTGCACTAATGCTTGTCTCATCTTGTGTTTGTTTCTCCAACATTCTGTCAACTTCTTTCTTTCTTTCTTTCTTCTATCTTTCTCTGTCTGTTTTTCCTTTTGTCTCTGTCCTCTGTCTTTCCTGTTCCCCCCACCATCACGTTTTTTTGGCCACTCTCTTTCTCTCTATTACTTTTCCAGGATGTCTGGAAATCCTGTTGATTCGAATGTGCCGTGCTTACAACTCTTCAAATAACACAATGTTTTTTGATGGCAAGTTCGCCAGTCCTCAGCTCTTCAAAGCTCTCGGTGAGTGTCCTGATATGTAAAGAATATAATGCATTTTAATGGTTACTATTTCAAAAGTATACAGTATAAGTGGTAACACTGGAAGCCTTTGTTTAATTCATCATAATGGTATTCATAATATACATTGTAATACATTATATCTTTTCCTAAATAATTGTATATAACATTTGAAGGTTTGTTTGTCATGTATTTTAATGCATTATACTTTTCTTAAAGTGCAACAGTGAATAGATAAGTATTGTATAATAACGGTGGTTACAGCTACTCATGAAATCATTCAATGCATTATTAGGTGCATTTAAGGCATAATTAATGCAATTCATGCAACTACTTTTCCAAAGCATTCTATTTAAAGGCTTTAAGTAAAGTGTACACAGAATAGCTATGGTTGATTTAAATGTGCAATATATAATACATTCATACTGGGTTCAGGCATCTCATAATTTAATGCACTCAGTTATACTTTCCAGATGCAAACTAGATGTAATCTGTGAAATCAGAATAGCATGCTAACATACTACTTTATTATTTATACTACTGAGATGTTTTTACACAAAATTGCATTACAAATGCAAAATAAAATTTTTGGAAGAATAACTAGATACCCTTGCGAAACTAAACATGCAGGTAAGATTAAGTAGTGGTTAAGTATCAAACGTAATGAGGTCATGTGATCACAATGTTGCAGTAATCTGCTATTTGAAATGTGTGCAGTTCCAGAATGTGAAACTGTTGGGTAAAAAATAGTAGGCAGTATTCAGTTCTGTAGTATTCCACATCAAACACATCCTCTTTACCTTGTAATGCAAAACACCAGCAGCTCTTAAGAGCAAGAGCAGAGGCGTCATGAATCAATAAGCCACAAGAGCTAATGGGTTTTTAACCCAGTTAGTGAATACAAGCGATGCTCGAGCGAGTAATAGCTCATCAAAGTTAAATGGATGCACTGCAGAAAGCACTCTCGTCACATAATATATCAAATAAAAACCTTTATCTTTGAAAGAAGTTGATAGAATTATTTGTAGATTGTTCCACATATTTTTATTAGCTTTTTTTTGTATATGCTTAAAGCATGAAATGAAATTCATCCTATCTATTTTTAATGCATTTTACAGATTTTGTGAACAATTAATCCATGCATTTTTAATTTAATTCTGTATTTTGTAAACGACTTTGTAATGTTTCATTAAAATATCATAATTGTCTTCTGAAAATAACATATATTTGGTGATACTTCAGTTTCATCACAACTTTAAATGCGTTGTTAATGTTATGATAAAATGCACAATACAAACATAGAGGCAAACTATGATATTCATGATAAAGCAATGCTTGAAACTGTGTTATTCTCACAAATAACCTAAAGCTTTGTACCCAGAACATCTTATAATTTCCTTCATAATTATTGGAACCCAGTAGATCCATTAAATAATTTCATGCTAAATAAAACCAGATTCTGTGCAAATTTAGGCCCTCAATGGAAATGTAATTTGTTTTTTTCGTCTTTAGCATGGTAACTAGCATGTGCATATCTTTGTAGGGTGTGATGACCTGGTGAACGCTGTCTTTGATTTGGCTAAAAGTCTGAGCCGTCTTCAGCTGAGTGAGGAGGAAATGGCTTTATTCAGCGCTGCGGTCCTGCTGGCTCCAGGTGAGACTCTCACACACGTCTGCTACCAATTTAGAGTTTTGTTCCCTGAAGCAAAGGTTTATAAAGCTGCTTTTATAGGCTTTCCGGAAAAATTTGCACACAAGAATAAAAACCCCTCTGCTCTGTGTTTGTGTGGCGCTCAGATCGGCCGTGGTTGACAGAGTCTCAGCAGGTGCAGAAGCTCCAGGAGAAGGTTTACGTGGCTCTTCAGCACAGCCTGCACATGAACAGAGCCACTACTGAGAAACTGGATAAGGTGACGAGCCATACACGCAGAGCTCATTACAGATAAACAGTTGAACTTCAAGAATATTTAAGAAAAAATTATTAAAGCACTAATATTATGAATCAGCCAAGGAGAGTAACAAAACTAACAAAACGTTCTCAGTCAATGAATTTCAAGTCCTAAAATAATTTGTGATTTAGTGAGTTATTAAACTGATTTGTGAATCAACTGTTTTCAATTTTGATAATAATAAATGTTTCTTGAGCAGTAGATCAGCATATCAGAATGATTTCTGAAGGATCATGTGACACTGAAGACTGGAGTAATGATGCTGAAAATTCAGCTTTGCATCACAGGAATAAATTATATTTTAAAACAGATTTCAAATAGAAAAGGTTAGAAAATAGAATGTTATTCTAAGTACCATATTTTTCGGACTATACGTCGCACCTGAGTATAAGTCGCATCAGTCCAAAAATACGTCACGATGAGGAAAAAAACATATATAAGTAGCATTTATTTAGAACCAAGAACCAAGAGAAAACATTACCATCTACTGCCGCGAGAGTAAAGTGCGCCCTCTGGTGGCTGAATACTTTAATGTTTTCTATTGGTTCATTTCTCTCGGTTCATGTCAAATTCATTTTGATAAATAAGTCGCACCTGACTATTAGTCGCAGGACCAGCCAAACTATGAAAAAAAGTGCGACTTATAGTACAGAAAATATGGTAGTAAAAATTTTCATAATATCACGTGTGGCTGTAGTATTAATCACACGATAAAGGAGTAGAGTCCAAGAAAGTAATTTTAATAAATCCACAGGGAGCACAGAACAACCACATGGGCACAAAACATCCAACATCATTAATACAGGACAAAGAAACTGAGAGGAACACCGCATCCTCACGCCGAACAGTCCAAAGGAGGAGGTTGGGTGGGGGTTCAGGAGGAGGATGAGGCGCAGGCGAAGGGCAGACAAAAGGGAGAGGACACACAAGAGTTCATAGAGCCAGGGCAGAGTAGACACTGGGAGAAGCCAGGTGGAGATCGACCACTGTGGAGTCCCTGGAGGGGAGGAGCCATGGTGGAGGTAGGGCTGGCGACACCTGGGGATCGACTGACGGAGATGGAGCTGAGGAAAAGGAGCCCAGGATGGAGACGGAGAGCCGCAGAGCCAGGGTGACATCGAGGTTCTGGAGGGCCAAGGTGGAGCAGACAGCTGGTGCGAGCTAGGCAGAGGCGGGTATCCGGAAGACTGTTGGAGCCGGAGGGACGGTGGAGCGATTGGGATGACAGGCACCAGTGGAGATCAGGGAGCTAGGAGCCAAGGCGGAGCTGATGGGTCAAAGGGCCGAGGTGGAGATTGGGGACCCAAACGCCAAGGTAGAGAGCTGGAGACTGGCAGACCCGAGGCAAATCAGAGAGCCTGGATGATGCTGACTGAGGGTGAGCTGAGAAAAAGCAGAGACAGGGCTGAGGAACTGGCTGGTTTTAGGAGAGGAGGTGGGGGAGAGAGGCTGGGCAGAACCAGCAGAGACTCTGGTATTATCTCCCCAAACCGCTCTATTAAATCCACATTAAAAATATATTTTAGTTTCCTCATTTCCTCATAATATCCAGAGGCCAGTTGCAGCTCATCCTCGGAGGCGGGCGTGTGGGTGGGACTTCCCTCCAAGCAGTTGATGTCCAGTATTAAACCCAAGGCGATACACAGTGTTACCGGCTCACGCACCTGGTCAGATGTGCCTTGAGGCTCTGGCTCCAGGGCGATGATCCACACTGTCGCTCTTGTTTGCGATAGCTTGTTGATTACGTCGTGCTCTGGCTCTGTATAGCTTGATGGTGATGGCTGGCTGGGCTCTGGATTGGGAGTGGGGCTGGAGATGTCCTCAGCGGGGCAAACAGAGTAATATTATCCATTATTCTCCAGCACCTACTCCACGAATGCAGCAAAACTTCCTTGAGGACCTTCTATGTGCAGGCTAGCGCAGAACCAAAAATCTTACCATCTTCCCGGGCCACTCATTGTGTATTTTCTATTAAGTCAGCCTAGCTCCGGGAAGGTGCTGAGATTTACCAGGTTGATAAAGTCCCTTATGTGGTCCTCAAGGGAGCAATGCTCCATGCAAAGGAGTTGGACTGTTGGCAGGTGCATCAGGGAGGGCTTAAATAACTGGAGGAAAGTGATCATTGAGAACAGAAACAGGTGTGGAGTTTATTGACAACTAAGAGAATAGATCAACAAGGAAACTCAGGAAAACAGGAATTCAAAAACGTAAACTGCAGACTTGTTACAATCACATTTTTACTGTATTTTGGATTGAATATAGAAAGACTTCTTGTGTTGCCCCTAAACTTTGAACAGTAGTATATCTTCTGTTCCACTGTTTGGTTGATTTGCTACTACTAAATAGCCATGCAAAAAGTATGTTTGTGCTACAATCCAAAGGACAGGCTTAAGACATCCAGTATTTTTAGTTTGTTGTCTGAAGTGTCTATCTATTGTGTTTTGCAGATGGTGTCCAAACTACCGCAGATGAAGTCCATCTGTAACCTACATATAGACAAGCTGGAGTTCTTCCGTCTGGTTCACCCAGAAACAGCCTACAGCTTCCCTCCTCTGTACAGGGAAGTGTTTGGCAGTGAGATCAACTTCCCTGACTCCACCAACAGTTAGAGAGAGTGGGGAGAAAGAGGGAGATAGTGAGGGAGGGAATGACAGAGTGTGAAGGGGAAATGACGAGTGAGTGTTAAGGAAAGAGATGCCATTACATGTAAAAACAGCATTTCAACCGAACACCTTTGAAAAACCTCCAGGGAGAATCCTCAAGTCTGTTGCAGCACTATTAGCATACATACACACACAATACACTATAAACATACACCCTTAACCTGCTGCGCATACACTCATACACAAACATTAGGGCCAACAAAATATGTCAGATTCGACCACAAAAAACATTTTCATTCATAATGGGATTATTCCTGGAGTTGCGCTCTCAAATCCATTTTTATTTCATGGAAAATATCTTTTATGTACAGATGTATGCTTGCAAAGGCTTTAGTCCCAACTTGATGTCTAAGCATGTCACTATTGCTTCTGCATCTGTACACAGAGATATTTAAAGGAGTTTTATAAGAGGTCTTATCATTTTAAGAATTTAACAGGATAAAACTCTTCCACATGAAAATTCAGGAGAGCACAAGACTGCAACAAACTTATTATTCCCTGCTGAATCACTCTAAAAGCACTAATATCACATTTTTTCCTCCCTCTCCCCTCACTTTTTCGCCCTCAGACGAATCATGAATGTATCCCAAAAGCACTTATTTTGATTTGAGACCGAATGTACACAATGCACTTTTGGTCATGCGTTATGCTTTATGAGACTTTATGACAATCCACTTGGAAAAACAAAACAAACAAAAAAACTGGTGTGCCCATATTGTTAATTAAAAATGAAGGGACCAATGTTACCAGTACTACAGGAACATTCCACATTAAATACAAGTCAAGCTCATTTCTCAGTTTAAAATAGCTATATTTTTAATTGTTTAATTTAATAATAATCATTAGTAATCAATAATAAATAATTTTGAAAATAATATATTTAGACAAAATAATTTTCAAAAATAATTTTCAATAATCTCTGAAAATGAACAAGTATTGAAAGAAATGCACTTATAGTGGAAGCCTAGGGGGCAGCTGTACAGTTATAAAACAGCTGTTCATAACCTTACAGTTCATAACTGTATCTGATAGCATCTGAGTTTAACTTGTATTTAACCTTGAATATTCCTTTACAGATATTTAAACAAACCAGGTTTTATTCATCCACCTGGTAATCACAATAAGTGTGCAGTCATAGCCAAACATTTGTGAACAACTTGTTTTGTTACAATAACACAACAGCAACCACACAATCCTCACTTTTACAGTTATTTACATGACCTCATACCTCATATTCAGCTGAATTTGTCACATTTAGTACAGTATTAGACTCTAGTTAACAACTTCTGAGTGCAACAGTGTTTAGCATTAACACGTAATTATATGCAAAATGTATTCAACAGAATACAGTCTTCTATATAAAGGGTTTGCAAATGATGGCATGACTATAAAGAATAGAGTGCATTAGTGTCCGTACAATTTTTCAGCAGTGTTGGTTTTGGAAGTATTTTTTTTTACCCCAAAGTGATTTTGCCTTTGTTAAAGTGTTACAAGCCATGAGCCAAACCAAAAAGCTACAAGGAGAATTACTACATAACATAAAAAAAGTGGCAAAAACACAGGAACAAGATTGTATTAATGTCTTTAGTGAGGATTAAAACTCATGAAGCACCGCGACTGACAATCAATTTAATGATGGTGAAATAAAAAACGATTCATTTAAAGTTTTGGACTGAATCAATAGAAACAGTATATTTTAAGTTTATTTCAAAATATGCACTTACATGCATAAGTATTTAAGTATTTTGACTCATGTCATTTGCGTTCCCTTCAAGCTCTTTTGCTGTGATTTGTTGGGTGCGACTGATTGGTGTGATTGTCTGCACAGCATCATGGGTAATTGTTCTCATTACAAATTCCACTGTTAAATAAAACTGTCCACTATTTTAAACATAAGCTGAAATAATGAAAAAAGTTGGTTGTAACAAAATAATATACAAACAATTAACAACCTTGCCGCTCCAAAACAGTTTTTACTTCCAGAACCAGACTGCTGGCAAGTACAATATTTGACACAGTTGTTCCACCCACACATGCTCTTGTTTGCTCAGGCACATTTTCACAGTGTTTGGTGCTGCACCTTATTTTTTTATTTAATTTTTTTTTTTAATGCAATGAGAAACCTCAGTCCAACATCCCCTTCCCTTGTAAATGCCACTTTAGAATAAGAAACAGTTAAATGTTCATTTAATTTATATGGACATTTCTAAAAGATTATTTTGAATAGGAATGTTAATAAATTAGAATATTTAGTCAAGAAAGAGAAAGAACGGTGGAGCAGGAAGAGAGATAGAAATTATAAAAAAATAAACAAGCCAAGACTTTCATCAGCCGGCTTTTGACTGCCTCCAGCATGTGCATGGGAATACTGGATACAAAAGATGAACTGGCATGAATTTTGTTCCGGAACTGCCCTCCACAAGTGACTTAGATGAAACGCTTACAGGAGACGGACAGTTATTCTGAGCCAGGCTGGATGGCTTTTCGACATTGTTCTCTGGGACACACACAGAGCTGGGATGACCTTGATGACCCCAGTCTCATGTTAAGAGAACCTTCCTCGTATGGGATCACCTGTCTGATGGTCTTCAGATGCTAAAGCATTTTCACAAATCGAACGAAAAGAACAAGAGAAGTAGAGATTCAATCAAAGCTCAGTCCAGCAGGTTTCAGGTACAGATGCAACTCGTGGCCAGTGTGGTTCCTGTTGTATTATTCTGTAAATTGTTGATTGTATCTTCTTTTGTCCATTTCTGTGACCCGGATCGCATTCTTCCATCTTATTTTTCCGTACTCATGCACCAAAACATCGCTTCTACAGAGTTCTCCACTACTCTTGGATTTTTTTATAGTACTACTATATATACTTCACAACTGGTTTTAAGTGCTTGAGATGAACGAATGAGCTTGTATTTTGTATGAAAGATAAAATATGATTTGTATCTCGTTTTTTAATGAACAAGAGGAAATCTTGTCTTTTTGTTCGCCCAACATTACAACCTCTCACGTCAAGGAGTGTAGCCTGCATTTGTTTAAGAATGTGGAGTATGGGAATTCTGTCTGTGTAATGTATTTTTAAATGTGTTGTTTGGATAATCCCCATCTCTAGGCCTTTGATGCATGCCTTCCTGTTAAGACGAAATTGTGTTTGTCTCATTCAGTCACCCTTTAAAACAGTTTCTGTGGTTTCATGTTTATTTCATTTTTGTAGAAGTAATGTTTCTGCTCTGTGTGTTTCACAACACACACACACACACACACAGATTTATTCTCAGGAAGATGACTGGTCTCTCTCTCACCAGTATCCTCTGCCGACTACACACACACACACACACACACACACACATACACACACACAGATATATAACGCACACATACACACTTTGCACCGAATAGGAGACCTGTATTCTTGATCACTGTGTCCTGTAGCTATATTTTATATATATATATATATATATATATATATATATATATATATATATATATATATATATATATATATATATATATATATATATATATATAATATGATTATTATTATTATTGTGAATGTCAATCACAAAGTGTCAAAGACCTTTCTTCTTTCTGATAATGTACTATTATATTTTCTTTCAACCTGAATTATAAGACACAGATTATGACTTAATGAAAGAAAAGAAAAAAAATAAAGATGGATTTTATTCTTGAAAAAGAAATGTCCCTTTTGATTGGTCTGCTTCAGCGAACTTTATTTCAGTTCAGTTACTTATAAACAATAATATAATATAGGTGAAGACATGCTTTTTAATGTGTTTTTAGTTACATAATTCTGTCTTGACTGCTGTTTTAATTCAAAACGTAGTAATAAACTCAACCTAAACTGTTTTTAAACACACGGGTAGATAAAGATTAACCCGGAAGCTGGATAGTTTGTATTTTTGCAAGCAACGAGACTCACTCAATCTGCCAATCCGATCAGATAGTTACGCCTCAGAATTTTTCTATTGCCAGAGATACATAACAAAATACAAGTAAAATAATATAAAATACTTAATATAGATAGATTACAAAAATAACTTATAAGAATGACACATGCTTAGTACTGGGAGCTTTTAAAACATTAAACCATAGACAGTAATGGAATCCTGACGTCGACAAATAGCCGACCAATCAGAACTCTGTTTTAAACGCGAGCCGTGTGTGGGAGCGTTCTAGTTGCGTCGCATTGTAGATGAGCTGTGACGTGCACACTGCAAGCTCAAACTCTGGCCGATCAGGAAGAGGAGTTTGTGAGAGTTTTACCACAGCCTAGAGTTACATTTTAAAAATTAAATTAAATTACATCTAAATTTGTCAAAGCGACAGGAGCCGACGCAAACATGTCTGTTGCCGGACTAAGGAAACAGTTTTATAAAGCGAGTCAGGTGAGTGTTTCCACGTCAGCTGGTACACAAATGTCAATTTACAGACTAGATACAACAATACACAAATTATATTCCGCAAGTTACAAAGAAACATTTATTATGTCAGTTCAAGTAGTTTTGACTTACTTCACCCGGGGTCTCCACTGCTCTGGTAAAGTAAAAGTTAAAACACGGCTGTGTTTCAAAATGTAGTGAGCGCCCTACCTAGACAGCATATTCAACCATCAAACTTGGGTTTTGAACGCGTTTATGCAGGCGTCTAGTTAGATTTTGAGACATAATCACTGCAAATTTTATTTATATTTAATATTTATATATATATATATATATATATATATATATATATATATATATATATATATATATATATATATATATATATATATATATAAAATTAATTTATAATATATGAGTAAACGCTTTGAGTTGCAGCATAAAAGCACAGATGAGTCACCCAGTAATTTGTTTTGCCAGCCATATAACTACATTAGAGCATCAATACAAACACTTTATGACTAAACCAAGCTCATATATATTTCCAAATAAAGTGAAGTCTTTAAAGTTAGATCTAAAAATGTTTCCTATAAAGATTTTTATAGTCAAGCACACATGCTATTACACTCCATATCAAAGAATTAACAGGTTGCTTTAATGCAGAATCATGACTTGAACACACTGGTTCTGACACCACCTCGACCATCATGTGGTTAGCAGTTCAGATGAAATTTAAAATGATATATTGTGGGTTTTGAGCAGGAAGCAGTGAATCACATGTGTTTTATTGGCAGAATACTCATGTTATTCAGCTCGTGTGCCCTACTATCTGCAGATGATGGTTAGTGTTAATTTGTAATGTGCTGAGAAAACATATTTGTCCTCTATATGGTATGAAAACATGTCCAGGTCACAGACAAGAGGTAAAATATAAGAATTTGTATGTATGCAATTGGGATATTGTACTCATGATTGTGAACATTTTCTTCTCAAATTCTCTTTACTTTAATGCAAAAATCAAATTCTCATTTCCATAATAGACATTTTACATTGTCTTTTTATTTTATTTTGTTTTTTAAATGCTGTAATACCATGATTTTTATGCTAAAATATAGAAATAATCCCATATAAATACTTTTACAATTGACACAATAGGTTTTAGTTTTTTTCCCATTTTATTTTATTGAACATTTGCAATGTTGTTGTAGAAGGTTGACTTGAGTGTGGTAATTTGATCCAAATGCGTCTTTTTATCTGTTCTCTGTGACTAATGACGCTGTATTTCATTGTGTGGTTGATAAACATCCCATTGTCAGATACTTCTGAGTCATGTGTACAATTTTAAGCTCATGGCAGGCAGATAAAGAAAGTGTTTTCGAATGAGATTCGTAGATGGTGTGCTTTTACTTATTTTTTAGCTGGATTAGTTTTCAATCCATGTTTTCTACTCCAAAATAATCATTCATTCAATCAGAAAGAGGCCTGTTTATCAAACACAGCGTAGATCAACTTTAGCACATGCAATTTCAGACATTCAGTTGTTTTTAGTCTTGCATTCCTTTACCTGCTTTAGCAAAACAAGTCTGACGTGCACCGACATGTTGCAGAAGAATCAGGTCAAGCATTTTAAAGTCAGACTTACAGTCCCTGAGCTTCATTACAATAAAAACTGAAGCCTGCAGGGTCAAAAATGCAGAACTTCCTGTTGTTCGTAGTTATTAAAGACTATGTCATTAGCTTACTATTTCACCTTTTTGGCGCGTGCCTACAGAGAACATGTTCCATCTCGATCTCATCACCGTTTGAAGTTGAATAGGATCATATTGTCTGTTTACTAGGCCTGAAAGCTGAGATATCTGTTATCAGCCAAATTCTTGAGAAACAAAACCTGCATACTGATTCTACTAAAAATGTTCTCACAGTTATAAAGTATTTAGATGGTTCACGCAAAAATTCTAATTTGCTAAAAATGTTTTTTCTCCCCAGGCCAATGTAGATAAGTTTGTTTCTTGATCAGAACAGATTTGGGAAAATGCAGCATTCCATCACTTGTTCACCAGTGGATCCTCTGCAGTGAATGGGTGCCGTCAGAATGAGAGTCCAAAACATCATAATAATCCACAAGACTGTTTCTGTCAAAATCTCGTATTTTGGGCAGAAGCAACAGTTTAAGGTTAAAAACCTCTTAATGATGGATTTGAGGGTTTTTTTTCCCCACACTTTTCAAGCTTTTCACTTCACAAGACATTAACTGATGGACTGGAGTGGTGTGGATTACTTGAGGATTATTGTGATGTTTTTATCAGCTGTTTAGACTCTCATTCTGACGGCACCCATTCACTGCATGGCCTGAGGGTGAGTGCGTTTACTTTTACTTTAAATATATAACGGCAAGATGCAATGCAACAGCCAAAGACGTCCATCAATAGACATTTAAAACCAGCAGACTGAATGCAAATATGCCATCTTTTGTGTTTGCCACTTCAGTGTCCGATACCAGCATGCTTTCTAGCTGCAAACTAGTTATCACATTATCAGCTTTGACTTCACCTGCTTGCCTTGAAAAAGTCCAACACTGTACAATATGTGTGTTTACACTGAAAAAGTATTACAGTGTTTTAATTTAAAAGTTAAGTTTAGTCGTCAGACTGGATTCTTGTTTACTTCATGCCCAACAAATAGGTCATTTTCTTTCAGGCTTTTCCCTCCCTCCCTCCCGCCCTTTTTTTCTTTCATCTTTTTCTTTAGATAGCAGTTTCACTTACGGGTTTTGCTGGGTATTTACTGCACCAGATATCTGGTGACTGGTTGTATCACGGTATCTATGAACTGGACTGTGTTTCCATGCGGGCTCTTGTATTGTGTATTTCCTATTGTCTGATGCCTTTGTTCCTATTTGGTAGAAAAGTTGTCAGATTTGCTGTATGGCAGAGATAATTATGCAAATTGCAAAGCATAGGACTGCCGCATCGTGCAACGCATTATGAAAATGTTTGTAGCACAAATATTAGGGTGTTTATTTTTACTGATTTATTTTTAATTAAATAAAAGGGCTTATTTTTCTCAAGTGTTTAAAGATAATTCCAAGCATACAGGATTAGATGTGATTGCTTTTAAATTATACTGCTTGTTTTAAATTAAAGGCAAAACGAAGTTCACAATAAAGCTTAAAATCAGATATTCAATTATTAAATACAAATTCTACAGAACACAGAAAGTTTGGAATTTTTGTAACCTTGTGGGATATATATAATAAATATTTATAAAACTTTTCATCATTATCAGTTACCGTCCATTATAAAAATTTAGATATTGTAAATAATCAGGATTGGTCAAACATTGACAATGATAATGAGTGATGTGTTTGATCAAAAACACCTGAACAGTTCTGATTACTTTAAGTGAAAACAAGTGTTTTAAGATGAGTCATAAAATGAGACCGACTGTTTTGTATAACTGTATTTCATTTCTCATTTAGGAAAGTGATCTGTTTGATCATTATCAGTGTCCACACTTCTATCTGAATCATGTTAGGCCGTACAAAGAGCCACTGTATGAAAGTGTTCCTCTCTGAACACTGGGTGTAGGTTTTCAAATAGACCAGTTATGTTTAATATTTGGCTAATATGAGTGAAAGACAAAGAGCTGTGAAAATCTGTACGGCAGCAATCAGAAGTTTCTTCCCCATTTATTATCTTTCAACTTTTAGTCTTACTTTTAAACTTGCTTGCTTCTGTTTAAATAAACTCTCACAAACACAACTCTGTTGTTTGTGCAGCTTTAGCATGACCAGTTCTGTAAAATAAAAATGACGTGGAAAACATAAAGCATCCTGATTCTTGAAAAGTTAGTGAAAACAAAAGAACTAAACCGTTACAATGATTCGCAAGAATGATGATGACTAAGACGTTTTAGTGTAATTATAAGCTTGATGGATTTTGCCTCCTATGGGCTGTGCTGTTTGGTTTCATTTGAATATTTTCCTTTGGGAAGATCTTGATAAACAAAAGGCTTCCTGTTTAGTGGAATACAATAGTCCATACTGTCTGTGTTTGTGTTTGAACAGAGTTCAGCTCATAAAGGAGGAGTGCTTTTGTGTGAAACTGAGTGAAAGTATTTGTGCCGCCCCAACAGGAAGTGTCATTGACAAACAACAGAAAGAGTCCATTCCTGCCCGAATTTCTTTCCTTTTGCTGTTAATTCTTTTTTCTCTTCTGTACACACAAATGTAGTTAGTAGTTTAAGGCTAAGGAGAAGTGTGCTTTTAGGTCTCTAAGTGGTTTGACTTTGAGTTGTCAGCTGGTGGTCAATAAAACTCTTGATGTGGCCTAATAAGCAACCACGAAGAAATGAGTTAAAAATCACTTTGGCAGCTGCATAGCAATGTTTTGGCCACCACCTTTTAATTAGATGGATGTACAGTATAGTGGAGAGTGAATGAAATAATTGATGGAAAATGGGAGTAGACTTGGGAAATGTTGCAGAGACTTGAACCTGCAACACTCACATGAGCAGTAAAGCACAATGTATCAGGAGCAGGGTTATTCAATAAAACTAAAGCAAAACGAAATGCATGTTTCCTGAAGGATGTGATCTCGTAATCGCTTAATACTAAAATAAGTTTGGCTAAATACTTTGTGTAAGGGTTAGGGGGATAGAAAATAGCACTAGCTAAAAAATAAAAAAAAAATAAAAAAAACACACGTTATGTCTATTGAAAATCCTTGTACTGATAGATGCCCTGACGTGTGTGTTTCAGATGATGAGTGAGAAGGTGGGGGGTGCAGAAGGAACCAAACTGGACGAGGACTTCAAAGACCTTGAGAGGGTAACACATTTTTAACATTCACATGCCTATGCCAATATTCAAGTACACAAAAAAGCTAAAAAAAAAAAAAAAAAAAAAGACTTCCTGCTTCCTACTTTTAGGACATTCTTGTAAGAAATTAAACTGTAAAATGAACTAAAAACTTCCTTAGCACCAACACAAAGCTGTGAATGACTGACCAGCACAAATTCATCGTGGAAAAAAAATGAGCTGTCAAATAATTGTATAGGATTTTAACTATTTCTACTTCCACTTAGCCAATTCTGCACACTTCATGTTCGGATTATTGTTTGTAATAAATGATAAACAAACAAAGGCTTTGTATTTTGCCATTTAAATATAATGTTAAAAGCCCATTATTATAGATTTTATCCTGCAAAATCACTTGTCTGTTGTTTAATTTCAGTGTCATATTGACAACACTGGCTTTAGTAGTTCTTGACATTTATATTGGAATAAAAAAAAAGTGGTTAATACCACTTCCTCCCAAAGTACATCAGTTATGCATTACCGGAAGTTTCTCCACCTTTAGAAGAAGCCCCACCTCAAAATGAATTCTCAAACAACTTTACAGCTCATAACTCACATTTCTACTGCTTAATTCCTGTAAGAGCTTTAACATTTTTGGTTTAAACAAGTTATTTGCATTATTTTCTGTGGTAAACCACAGCAAGCCACGGTCTATTGAGCCCGCTTCTATCAGTATCAGTCCGCATCTTGAATGGCTTTTGTTTTAGTAGGTGTGACCGGTTCTGATTGTTTCAGCTCTTTCTCACTTCTTTGTCAGTGAGACACACACACACCTGTTCTCTGACATTTGTGCTTCACAGAAGGCTGAGGTCACCAGTAAAGCCATATCAGATGTGCTCTGCAAAACTGCTGAATACCTGCAGCCAAACCCAGGTGAAAACATGAATACATATTCCCCTTGAGCTGAATTTAAAGTCATATGCAAGATTTATATTAATTGGTTTTTATTAAATGTAAAAAAAAATTGGCATTACATCACTTGCTCACCAGTCGATCCTCTGCAGTGAATGGGTGCCGTCAGAATGAGAGTCCAAACAGCTGATAAAAACATCACAATAATCCACAAGTAATCCACACCACTCCAGACCATCAATTAAAATCTTGAAAAGTGGAAAGCTGCACGTTTGTAAGAAACAAATCCATCATTTTTAACTTCGAACCATTGTTTGTGGCTTAAGCATATTCTATCCATAGTGCTTTCTTCAGTGAACAGTTCATCTCATCTGAATCAGGAGAGAAATACGCACAAATCAAGCACCATTTACAAGAGGAAAAATTCTAAGCAGTTCTAAACAAGTACTGTATTTTGATGGGTTTTGGTGTTAGAGGAAAACAGTTGCTCAACTTTTTCAACGAAGGAAGTGTTTTTACGGATAATGGACTCGTATTTTTGCCAGCGACAGTGTAACATTAAATCCGCTTGATGAATTTGTTTCTTGCGGCTTTTCACAAAATGTTAATTGATAGATGGAGTGGTGTGAATTACTTGAAGATTATTGTTACAGTATGTTTTTATCAGCGGTTCTCATTATGACGGCACCCATTCACTGCAGAGGATCCATTGGTGAGCTAGTGATGTAATGCTACACTGCTCTGTTCTGAAGAACAAACAAAGTTATCTACATCTTAAATAGTGTGCTTTGTTTTTGTTTTTTAAATAAGGAACTATTAGGGTTTAAGTATGTTTGGATATTTGTGCTGGAAAACAAGTTTTTAATTTTTTTCTCTGTCTGTCTTGTACTGCAGCATCAAGAGCGAGGCTGACCATGTTGAACACCATGTCTAAAATGCGGGGACAGGTGAAGAGCCCAGGCTACCCTCAGGCAGAAGGCCTTCTGGGAGAGTGTATGCTCAAATACGGCCGAGACATGGGAGAAGACACCAACTTTGGTGAGAGGACTGTTCTTTCTTACCGGCAATTACAAAAAAACTGTAATGGGAAACCATGTCATTCATATTATTTGCCCAAAGCATAAAAATCTTTCTTACAGCAACATGTATCAGCACACAGTGAAACCGGAAACAAAACCTATTCAGATTTTCAGCATCTTATTATTAGAGACCTGTCAAACATAAACTATTATATTTCACTGTTTAATATAGATAATATAGTATCTTTGTTTTTAAAGGGTTAGTTCACCCAAATGTTAAAATTATGTCATTAATAACTCACCCTCATGTCGTTCCAAACCCGTAAGACCTTCGTTCATCTTCGGAACACAGTTTAAGATATTTTAGATTTAGTCCGAGAGCTCTCAGTCCCTCCATTGAGGCTGTGTGTACGGTCTACTGTCCATGTCCAGAAAGGTAAGAACTTCATAGTAGTCCATGTGACATCAATCAGAGGGTCAGTTAGAATTTTTTGAAGCATCAAAAATACATTTTGGTCCAAAAATAAAAAAAACGACTTCTTTATTCATCATAGTCTTCTCTCCCGTGTCTGTTGTGAGGGCATTCACTGCAGTTTGTGATATCTGGTTCACGAACGAATAACTCGATGTAAACTGATTTTCTTGAACCAGTTCACCAGATCGAACTGAATCATTTTAAACTGTTCGCATCTCCAATAAGCTTTTATCCACAAATGACTTAAGCTGTTAACTTTTTAAATGTGGCTGACACTCCCTCTGAGTTCAAACAAACCAATATCCCGGAGTAATTCATTTACTCAAACAGTACACTGACTGAAGTGATGTGAAGAGAGAACTGAAGATGAACACAGAGCCCAGCCAGATAACGAACAAAAGATTTACTCATTCTTGAGTCAAGAACAGGTTGCATCGGTTGTTGGATCACCAGTAGTGATGGGAAGTTCAGTTATTTTCCGAGAACCAGTTCTTTTGGACCGTTCGATTAAATAAACCGGTTGAAGAAAACGATTCACCGGTTCTTTTGCGCTCGACGTAATGGCATCGTTGGCGATGATTGCCCTTCATTCAAGCCTTCGGTTTACCTGGGCTCATAACATTAGCACAAAATCAGTTCAGAATCATTCACCATAAGAATCAGTTTGGTTCAGACGCTCTGTGAGTTTCAGTCTGCTTCACGCTGAATCACACATGCGCAGTATCATCAGCTCCTCGGTTCTCGAATTGGATGCGTCTGACAGAAACGGTTGTATTTTTGTATGCTTCAAAAAATTCTTACTGACCCTCTGATGTCACATAGACTACTTTAATGAATCGTTTGGAACGAAATGAGGGTGAGTTATTAATGAAACAATTTTAATATTTAGGTGAACTAACCCTTTAACAAAACACTTTTGTGCTTTTTGTTTTGATGTTCTCCATCGGATCCATAGGTGGTGCTTTAGTGGAGATGGGAGACGCCATGAAGAGACTGGCAGAAGTGAAAGACTCTCTAGACATTGATGTCAAACAGAACTTCATCGACCCTTTCCAAACTATAGTCGACAAGGACCTGAAAGACATAGAGGTGGAAAACTGCAACCAATTGCACTCTAAAATCAAATGAAAGTTTATTCATTAAATATGTAATAATCATGGGCTAAATATGTGACCATTACATATAATTGAATATGATAATATGCTCTGATTCTTCCTCAGCATCATCTGAAAAAACTGGAGGGCCGTCGGCTGGATTACGACTACAAGAAGAAGCGTCAGGGGAAGATTCCGGATGAGGAGGTCAGGCTAGCAGCAGAGAAGTTCAAAGAGTCCAAAGAATTGGCTGAAACCAGCATGCAGAACCTTCTGGATACGGACGTAAGCTCAGTTCAATCTGTTGGAGTCAGTCTCTGATCATCTTCTTTTTAAAATGCTGAAAGGCATTCTTAACACTGAGGATGTGGTTTATTATTAGCTGTTTTTTAACGGTAATCAGACTTTGTCACAAATTGCTTCTGTAAAAAGCACCTGCCAAAAAATCTGTTTTAAAAGCCATATGCAAATTACAATTTGAAAAGTACAATTACAAAATTCAAAACATTCTGCTTTGGAATTATTTTGGTTGCTTTCAGGTTGCTTAAAGTAATGAGTAATAGCAACAGTGATGCTTTGCCTGAGCCAACAGCACTAAAATTCTAATTAAATAACGCCCTATTGGAAAGTTTTTATAGTCTGGGACCAGGGAGGGTCGTATAATGGTTACAGTCGCAACAGTGATCCACATCAGTGAGTGCTGGAGATTTTCCAGCCAACACATTTATCAGTCTGTTTTATCGACACTGGACTGTGAACACTTCTGATGTTTCTGATTATTTGCTACAATGGTCAAAGAGGCCTGTAATTAAACACTGTCATTAATGTGCGCTAACAAAAAGTTCCTCAATGCCATGTATGCAGTAATGGTCTGTTAGTTCAGTGGTGTACATCGAAGTAACATGGAAAGACTGTACCACAAATTTTCATGATTAATATATTTATTGTATTTTGCATATTGCATTTTTAAAAAATGCTAAAGTTGGAATGCTTATTGTTGAAGAAGTGACAAAAGAATCATATATTGTGCATTTTTTTTATTAAAAAAATATATATTTTCTAGAACTTTGTAGTGTTCTATGATTTGAATGTAAAGCTCCTTCCAGCTGTTTCCAGGAGCATTTTATTTCAAGTAACGAAACTTGAAACTAGTTTAGTTTTAGTTTTAATTTCTATAATATTCTTGGTGGAAATCCAAAGGTGTGTAGGGTGTCCCATTTGTTATTTCATATATAAGTTAACAACATTTAGTGAGGTTTAAGCTAAAGATAAAATTGTTTACCAATTCTGTAGGAAAAGTGAATTTGGTTGAGATTAAAAGTTGAAGCCCTTGTGAAGTAACAGAAATAGAGATGCAAAATCAGCGAAACCTAAAAGAGGAAGCTTCCAGCTCTTTATTCGAAGGCAATAACATTGTGTCATGCTCTGGGTGTGTGTTGTGTGTGTGTGTTTGTAGGTGGAGCAGGTGAGTCAGCTCACAGCTTTGGTCGAATCCCAGCTGCAGTTTCACAGACAGTCTGTGGAGGTCCTGGAGGAGCTGGCACAGAGAATGAGAGAGAGGTGCGAGATCAACATCCATGATATTTCTCTGTCTTCATCACATATATAAATATTTATCATGTCATTCAAAACCAATTTGAAATTCTTCTTGGATTCATGAAATTTGGATTCATGTTCATGGTCTTTTTTTTTTATGCAGTTAAACTGAATGGGGACTAAAGCTTTCAAACTACAAATAGAATGCAAAAGTATTGCAAAAACATTATTAAAGAATTCCATATGGCCTCTGCACCATACCAAGTGTTCTCTCTCTCTCTCTCTCTCTCTCTCTCTATATATATATATATATATATATGCATTTATTTTTTTTGTGAAATATTTTTAACCTCTGATAGATGGTTTTGCTGTGTGTGTGTGTGTGTGTGTGTGTGTGTTCATGTTTGTGTGTGTGCTCTGCAGAGTAAACGAGGCCGAATCTCAGCCACGGCAGAAACGGATGCCTGCCTCCAAACCCAGTTTTGATTGCTTGGAGTCAGAAGACTCTGACGGAGGCTGGAGTCCGTCAGCTGCACCGTCATCACACGCGTCCACAGGTGAGCTCACCCTGTTTATTTACATAAGCCTGTTTCTTTATTAGAGGAATTTAGCTTTGCATAACTTGCTCTCCAATGGATCCTCTGCAGTGAATGGGTGCCGTCAGAATAAGAGTCCTAACAGCTGATAAAAACATCACAATAATCCACACGACTCCAGTCCATTAATTAACGTCTTGTGAAGTAAAAAGCTGTGAGTTTGTAAGAAACAAATCCATCATTCAAATGTTTTGACCTCAAATTTGTTGCTTCCAGCAAAAATCAATAACCCATAATAATGCTAATTCCAGTGAAAAAGTAATCTCGTCTGAAAAGGGAGAGAAATATGCATTGTTTTAAGCACAGTATGTAATAGAAAACACTCAAAAACCATTCTAAACACACATATCGCTAGATTTTAATGTGAAAGGACAACAGGGGATGGACTTTTTCACTGGAGGAACCGTTATTATGAATTATGGACTCATATTTTGGCAAGAAGCAAAAGTATAATGTTAAAACGCCTTGATGGGTTTGTTTCTTATAAACACGCAGCTTTGCTTGCTTCACAAGGCATTCATTAATGGACGGGAGTGATGTGGATTATTGATGTTTTTATCAGCTGTTTGGACTCATTCTGATGGCACCCATTCACTGCAGAGGATCCTTTAGTGAACAAGTGATGACATGCTACATTTACAAAACTTTTTTTTTTTTTTTTTTTTTTTTTAAAGAAACAAACCTATCGACATCTTATTTTTTGGTTTAACTATTCTAAAAAAAAAAGAATCAACAGCAGAGACGGTGTGTTTTAACACATGCGGACTCAACTGTAAATTGAACAACATTTTCGGGGTGGCCTAGATTTGATTTGGATTTTTCATAGAGTCACAGTCTGAATGGTAACAGTAGATATGAAACACCGAAAGCCATTACGTGTGCAATTGACAGACCTTACTTTAGGAGCTTTCTTTTAGACCTTCCTTCACTCAATTTAATGGCTTTCCTGAATGATGCTTTGGCTCACACATTACAGCTTTTTTCAGAAAATATTTTTAATCGAGTGTAAGGGTTAATGGAAATCATATTCATCGATTTATGTCACGAGAAGCTCGTCAGATTTCCACATGCTGCACAGGTTCATTCTCATGAAGTCTCTAGTTTCCACGGAGATGACACAAGCAGCACATGTTCTGTATGAAGCGCTGCACGCTGTGGAATGAGTGTAGACTTCATATTTTAAAATGTTGGCTTTCCAGAACCTACACCAGTCGGGCTGCCCAGACACCCAGTGACTTCCAAAAAGTGTTTTGATTTTTTGTAAAATGGAAACCGACTGTCTGAGGTTGTTTATTAAACGGCCTTCCAAGGCACAATAATGTAATATCTATTATTTTTTAACAAATTGAAGTTCGCTTTAAATTTTAATTTAAATAAGCATTATAGCCAATATGCTTATTTCTCGTAAAAGTTTATTCATATGCTGAAAAAATAGACTTTTTTCAATTGCTCAGTCAGACAGCATTTGGATTCTTTCAGCCATTTGTTGATTCACATGCACTGAATTCTGGGAGTCTGATCAGTTATGGAGTCAAGAAAGTGATGTTTAAAATCATGCATTCATCAGTGGTAAAGTTCAGTGCATTTCAGTTATTTTCTAATTTATTATTAAGGGATCACTTAATATTTTCAATTAGCTTTTTTTATTATTTGGTTTTAGTTTTAGTAATTGCAGTACTTTAACTTAAACATATTTCAGTTTGTCTCTTTTTTGTTTAAGTCTAAGCTTTTCATCTATTTATTTTCCTTTTTTTTTCAAATAACAAATATTAAATTGCTAAAATTAAGAGCATTGCAGTGTTACATACTATTATAGTATTTATTAATGTCTTCAATCATTTTAATTTTAGTTTATGATTTATGCTTTTGGCATTTTTTATTATTTTGTTATTTCTGTTTCGCTTTAATTTGTTTTTATTTTATTTTTGTAATTTTAGCACTTCATCTTAAATGTATTTCATTAACTTAGTTGCCAATGTAACAATTTTAAATTGCTCTATTTTTTCAATTTGCTCCTGTTAACAATAACAACACTGATGCATTGCATTGTGGGATATAGTATCGAGGCAGTGTGCTCTGTAGTGTACAGCACGTTCTGGTATAATTCACAGTTCATGTAGTGTGCACTCTGTGTGAAGATGAGCTTGTCGTGCGTGTGTGTGTGTGTGTGTGGATGGATGTCTGTGTCAGCTGGTTTCAGTGTGAACTGTGTGTGGAGCCACGCAGAGACTGACTATTGTTTCTCTTTCTCTTACGTCAGCGGCCCACTCTTATAACAGCCCATCTTCCCGTCAGAAACGCAGAAGTGAGTCACACACAAACACACACTCGACATAGTGAAGAGCTTTTATTCTATGCCAGATTTTTCTTAAAGCTTCAAATCTCAGTGAAAATAATGTGAATCAGCCACCTGCTAAACGCACACACACACATATAACAGACCCATGATGAGCACAGACACATCACTCGTGTGTGTGAGATGCTCTGTGAGTGAGACGCGTTTAGTTTCCCTTCATAAGATAAATCCAACAAGTGCTCAATCTGCCACGTGATGAATTCTCCACCAGGGAGCTTGTTTAGCTAAAAAATGAGTCGTTTATTAATATCTGCATGAACAGTTTAAGAACATCTCACAGATACACAAACAAGCTGCCTCGCTGTCTACTGCCTACATAGGTTGCCTTCTAAGACAGCATCCTAATCTAAATGGAACTTTATCAGTGACTGATTTGGATTGAGCTAAATAGGCAGCACATGCACCACAATTAGCAGTGATACCAATAAGTTAATGCTAATGTTTTAAGTTAGCATTAAGGTGGTTCAATTTGAAGTGTTCACTGAGTGTTGTCTAGCATGCGGAGGGTTTGGATTGCTTGAGAGCTAGTATTGATCTTTTTGGAGCCTGCATGTTTGGAGGTAGCAGAACTGGCCATGTCTTTGTTTTGTTTTTTCTTAATTAAAAACCAAGGCACACCTTTTTGCAGTATTGCATGTACTCAATGCTAAATATGTTTGAGAGAACTATTAGATTTATTAACTATTGTCTCACATGTCTCACATAATTATAAACTAACACCTTGTTACCTATTATAGTGTATAAATAATTAATATTAATATTATAAATTAATATAAAACATAATATTGTTTAAAATTAAATGTTTAATATATTGTTTATATTAATAATATTGTATAAATGTCAAAATATTGTTTATAATTTTACAAATGAATACAATTTACAAATGTAATGCATTTATATATTTTTCTTTAATATCATGATTTATTTTTATTAAGCTAGAATTTCATTATTATGGAAATTGCTTGATGAAATAAAAATGATACAACTTTTTTTTAAATTGTATTCATGATTTTAAAAAGCATCTTTATGAATAAAGTTTTGCTAATAATTTATTAAATAATTCCAGTTAAAAGGCTTTTTTAATTTGATGTTCCTTATGCGTACTTCCAGTAATCTGTCCTCTTTCTCTCGCTCTGTTTACCTTTTCTCCTCCTCCCTCTCTCTGTGCATCTTCATCTTTTTTCTGCTCTGTTCTAATGCAATCTTCTGTCTCCATAGTGACAGATCAGCCGTGCTGCAAGGCATTGTATGACTTTGAAGCGGAGAACGAAGGAGAGCTTTGCTTCTACGAGGGTGACGTCATCACGCTGACCAATCAAATAGACGAGAACTGGTTCGAGGGAACCGTACACGGGCAGACCGGATTGTTCCCCTGCAACTACGTAGAGGTTATGGTGCCGCTGCGGCACTGATCTCACACAAAACAGGAAGAGGAAGTGCAATTCCAGGTACAGGACAGGGAATAGGGGGACAATTTTGACACTTTGACCTCCTGAAAGAAATGCTGGAATAATATACAGTACGAGTTTGAATGATTATTTGTTACTTAGGCTTCAGGTCAAGAGTTTTAGTTCATCATAGAAAACTCTAGCATTCCCCAAAGTACAATAAACATCATTGAGAAGATGTCAAAGATAAATCTGTTTTGTAAGAGTTCATTCAAATGGATTTTATTTTCATATTCAGTTTCCTATACTGATGTTACAAAGAAGTGTCTTCTGTTGGTAATCTCTGACCTCTAGTGGCCACAATTATGTATAACACCTTATTATGCATTAATTACTCATTCAAAGTTGATTCTAACAACAAAACAAAAAGGAAGGTCAACAGAAAAATAAAGCGGTTTCTTTACATGACAGTCAACAGGGATGGCTTATTCAAATAGAAATAAAATTTTAGTGTCTCACCCTCATGCTGTTCCAAATGCGAACCAGAAGTACCAGTTTATGTTTATGTACACAACAGTCATTTTTACTTTTATTTTCTGCATGATTCCATCCCTCGCTCTCTTTTCTAGAAAGGGGAACCTTTACAAATCTCCTTCTGAACTGTTCTTGTGTTTCTGAGAACTATAGTAGGACACACACAATCAGAAACCTCAGCTTACAGATATTAAAGTTCCACATGGGTGAGTTCTTGAAAATGGAAATTAAGTGCGTGAACCACTTTTGTTATTGTTTTTTTGTTATTGTTCGTTGTTGTTGTTTTTTTTGTTTTTTTTTTAAGTCCAGGTTTTTTTCCTTCTGGGTTATTATGGCTTTAATCTGTTCCCACTTCCTCAAAGAGGGAAATGCGAAGTTCCTCTAACCACTGATCTTGGTTCAGTTTCTATTTCTCAGGGAAAAGGTTCGTCTGCTGTAATCCTCTGTACAGAGAAACTCACTGGGATTCATTTATAATACTCAACATGTTTTGTTCTGAACATTCTTGCCTAAAGTGCAGACCACTGAAATCTGTTGCCTTGCATAAACCGTACCAAACAAATGTTTACATGGTTCCTATATCTTTGTATTTGTGAATTTTCCTCATCTTTTCAATGCAATAACGATATTCAACTTTCTACTACTTTATTTTGAAGAAACCGTCTATAATCACTGCAAATATCAATTACATATTTCAAATTTTTTTTTTAAGGACAATGTTAGAATGACAGTCATATGCCATAGTTTTAGATGACAAAAGGAAAGATTTGACTGGTTTAGATTATCTAGCATTTTGGATCGGTTTATATTTCAGATTTGGTTTTGTTTTGTTTTTAACCCCAAACCATTCCTGGGATCTTGACAAGGGAATGGTGAAAACTGGGATCAGGTTGTAATCAGTGTAGAGTTACTGTAGTGAAAAAAGTAGAAAATCAGAGCTGTTGGAAAGCATAATGATCAATGTTGTGCATCATAATTGGTACGTACTGTAGATCAGGATATACCACAGCATGTTCAGAAAGAATGATTTCACCCATCACCTCCTTCAATGTGCCTTTTTACTCTTTTATTCATGTGATCACAGGTACATTAGTCAGCAGATCTGATTTCATGTTATTCAGTAGTTTCATGCCGAAAGGAACCAGTGTGATGAGTTTTTGTGAAGTATAAACGTCATTGTGTTTGGGGTTGAGGGATGCTGGTCCTAGGTTTCAGGTTCGAGTCTTGTTCTGGTAACTCTGTTTTACCTCGTACTGTAGTACTGTACTCTCAGCCTCTTACATGTGCTCTGATGTTGCTGACACTACACTGGAAAGTAATCATATTCTGTTATGTGTAGAATGTATTAAATGGAATGGAAACCTTGTTTGTGCCTCTATTGTCCCTGGTTAACCTTGTTCGACCTCAAATCTAAAAAAATATATATTTTTAGAAAGTGTTTCAGAAAGAATGCTTCTTTGAATCAGTATTTCCTGCATAATCCATTTGTGATTTATGTTTTGTTATGAAAATGTGCAGGGATAAGAGAACATTGTATATTTTAATTTTAAATAAAGGTGGAAAACTATATATGTGTGTGTTTTCTCTTGGGCAGTGATCACTTTGAGTGGGTTTCTCTCTCCGGTGAGCGTGAAGTAGAACGATTGGACTGGAGCTGGAGTTGAGGAATTACAGAATGCTTTCGACAATCAAGTGCTCAAATGTTGTTGTTGTGTTTTTTTTTTTTTTTTTTTTTTTTTTTTGCTCCATATATCTCAGGTTTTGCGTTACTGGAATGGAACATTAAAGGATTTGTTCAACCCAAAAATTTTAATTGTCAAACCATTACTAACCTCATGATTTTCAAAACGTGTGTATAAATTATAAAATGGTATATCTTGTTATTAAACATTTAATAATAATAATAAATCTTATAATATTATCAATTTTGTTAAACATTAGAGAAGAGAACCAATATTTTATATCATACTGTTTTAACAGTAATTTATATAGGCTTTTTATTTTAATAATTTTGTGTATCTTAACACATGAAAGAGTTTATATAAACCTTATTAATACAATAGTGGTACTTATAATATAAAACTTGTTAATGTAATGTTTATATCATAGCTTTAATAATTATATTTCTAATTATTTAATTGTAATATTTATATATTAACCTACAGCTCTAACTGAATTACAGTCGAATGAACTCTTATCTTCGAAATAGACATTAATATACGAGCAGTATTATAATCTTATAATAAAGGAGAGCTTGCTGCCTGCGGGTCATAATGTATTCACAGATGTCGGACGGTCTCGGGTGTGCGGCTGAATGCCATCCATCTCTCAGTCTCACCCAAAGAAGGCGTGTCGCTTCCCGGGAAGTCGCCTCATCCAGCAGCTCTTTGTCCCGCTGCTGTGTGTGTGTCAGTCCCGGGCTGAGCTGCTCGAGTCATGGCGGCGGCGCCCGCGAACCCCCGCACCGGGAGCCCGAGCCCGAGAGCGCAGCTGCCGCCCTGCTATTACGAGGGATACCTGGAGAAAAGAGGAGCGAAAGACAAGGTAACGTGTCAAACACTTGATCCGATTATATCATCACGCGCAGCCGCGTATCATGCCCCTGGCATTTGCTGCACGCGCGTGTTGTGTGGATATGGGCGAGGTTTGCATGGATCAGCTGTCTAAACATTATTTCGTTTGTCAAGTGACAACTCAAATGTTGACTGTACATTTTAATTGTAAAGTTAACGGATGAATGAGTTGGTGTAGCACAAATCGTCAGAGCACCGGTGTCTCTCTTCCATGCATTATGCTGCTGTCTGACAGCTCTTTAAATGCCTGCCATAACTCATATTTGAGCTGCTACTTCTGTTTGGTTCTTTAAATTGTCGGCAGCTTCTCTGTTAATGGACACTCGTTAATGCAGACCACATGCAATCGGAAGTGTGTGATCATATTAATATGAATTCTCAAGCCTTCATTCATTCATTCATGCATCTCTTTCTACATTGCATCTATCATGTTACATGTAGATCCGAGTTCATGCACACTGTTTAATCCTGTCTATTGTCATTTAATATGATATATTGGGATTGAATCATTCAGTCATTAGTCGTGCATGACTTCTACCAAGTGCACATTTACAGATTCTGTTCTAATGTAACTTTGATGCACAAAAGTTAATAATAAATAGTGTAGGTAATAAATCATTAACATACCGACTTTCCTATCAATGGATAATGCAAATTTTAGTGAACTGAGTTAATACTGTGCTAAACGAGTGTTTCATTTTATTGACTTCGTTTATATCAGCATTATATCATCCATAAAAATATGCTTTTTAGATATAAGTATATCAGCATTTTCCATTGGTCTGGATTTTATTATAATATTCTGTTTCATCTAATATTTTTGTCACTGAAATTTTTTTTTGAGTAACTAAATGATATAGATATGGTGCATTATATTTTCTTATAGACAGATGGATATACGTACTGTAAAAAAATGTGTAAAACACTGAATGTGCAATACTATTTAGTGAATAAAATGTTATCTTCCTTTGAAGTAACCAAATGAATTTTAACCAAATTGTATTACATAGTATTTTCTATTTTTATCTATAATATATTTACAGTGTTGACAATATGTAAAACTCTGAATATGCAGTAGCTATTAAACAGTGCAATGTACAAATATATTTCAGTTCTAAGCTAAAATATTATCCAAAGCAAAAATGTGTTGACAAAGAGAGAGACACTTATATAAATGTATCCCAAATCGCATATTCAGGAGGGAATATTCAGAGGGGTTCAGGTGCCCTGTGTATGCAGCGGGGGTGGGTCCCAGATTTAGGACAGCTGTGCTCCGGGTTGGTGTGTGTTTGTGTGTGTGAGAGAGAGAGCCGTGCCCCGGGGAGCCATGAGCTGCCACTGAGATCAGGATTGAGCCAGACAGAGCAGAGAATTACAGAGAGAAGAACATTAATCTATGCAGAGATGACTGCCTTTTACTGCACTGTCAGAGTCAGAGCATTAGCAAGTAAAAATATGTGTTCAAGCCCAAAGACATGTAACCAACCAGAAAGAGATGATTTGTCACTTTTGTGTCTTTATATAAATATCCAACTATAATGCAAATTGAGTTCACATAACAGATATGGAAATATGTCTTTTGTTCTCTCTGGATGCAGGTTGCTCTGCGTTTGTGGACCTGTTTATGTGGAAACACACTGTACTTCTTCAACACCCCTAAGGACACAAGTGTAAGTAACGTCTTCAGGGACTGGCAACCCATACAGCTGTTCATAATTTACAATCATCAATCTGAGGAGCAATAGGATCTAGATCTAGAAGGACCTTTTTCTGCAAATCCCCTTCATGTCTAAAGTCCATCGTAACCTTATCTCAGTACGCGCAGTCAGCCATGGGAGAGCAGACTCTACTTATTGTGGTTTCAGTATTGATTTTAATTCTGAACCCATCAGATAGCAGTTTCAACCTCTTTAACCTCAGCTGTGGGTGGGGGGGGGGGGGTGTAACATGCAAAGTTTGCTGAAGAATTACACTGTGTGGGAGTGTAATATTTACATAGATGCTCACAGAATAACGCATGTTTATTCTGGTTATTAATCTTCCAGGAAACACATATGATATAAGATGTCATGTGATTTTCTAATATATGTATATATTATATATATATATATATATATGTATATATATATATATATATATATATATATGTATTTTCCCACCAGAAAAAGTATGAACCATGTGAATTATAAATTGTAAATTGGAGATGATTTTTATTTTAAATTGATTGTTTAAAATAATTTATTCCAAAACAAAAGACCTTAAAGTTTAACATTTGAGAGCAAAATATATACATATAAATATATATATATTCTTATTAATTATTAGTCGTGTAATTTTATTGTGATTAACTGCTATTAATAATAATAATAATAATAATATTTAACAGTCATTTTTACTGTACAATAGTATTATTGCTATATATAATTATATTTTTAATATAACAATAATAAAAAGTGTTTTATTATTTTAATTTAAATGATACAAAAATATTTTACCATTTATTATTATTCAAAATGTATTTATTTTATAAATATTTATGAATATAATTTAATATTGTTTTAAAAATTACATAATAAACATTAGAAATTCTGCACAAAATCTCTCTTTTTTTTATGTTTCACAGAAATCAGTCCGGTTTGGAGAGGTATTTTTGGGTAAACTGTTCCTTTAAATGTCGCTCTGTGTTTTCTGATCAGTTTGTAGAGAAGCTGGACCTGAGTGGGTTTGTGTCTCTGATCGATGACCCAAGTCGTGATCGGAATCTGGAGGCGGCCAGACTGAACCTCCGGATGAAGGATGGAGAAATCAAACTCACTGTGAGTATCTGATGTCTGTCAGTACACATGCATCTCATTCCTCTCATGCCCTTAATCTCAGTCTCACACACACAGACCGTCTGCTGTGTATTACACACTGAATAGCAATAGCTTTCTTAAAACGATAAGCTCCAGTTTGACTGCCTGGTCAGTCATACTCCATATGCACATCTCAACCTACACTCACTCCTGTATGAGCAAATCTGAGTCTTTCAGTCTTCACAAACATCTCACTATGGAAATTACCTTTGACACACTAAAGAGATTTTCGCTTTCACAGGCCACTATTATACTCATGTTTGTGCTCACCACATCTGATGCAGTTATAACACTTCCACAAAGCTCCAGGTCATATTTCGGTCAGGTCAAGACTAAACCGCACTTACTGTACAGTGAAGGATCACTATCAGCTGTTAAATATGCTGAAGTCTTTGCTCGGGAAACCCTCGGCTTATTCTGCATCAGAATTAGGGCACATCAGAGGCTAGAGTGATTATACAGAGATTCCCAACACAAAGAGGCACAAAAACACTGTACTTCGATACTTCCTCTTACAGACCCCATGAGCAGCCCTTCCATAACCTCGAAAAAAGAGTAGATTAAAGTAAGATTTTTTTAATGTTATTGGAAGAAGTCTAACCAAGGTTGTATTTATTTGATAAAAAAAATCAGTAAAATCTAAAACATTGTGAAATACAGTGTTATTACAGTTAAAATGTTTTTATTTAAATATATTTGAAAATGAAATTTATTCCTGGGATCAAAGCTGAATTTTCAGCAAATTACTCCAGTCTTCAGTGTCACATGATCCTTCAGAAATCATTCTGATATACCGATTTCCTGCTCAAAAAACATTTATTATTATTATTATCAGTGTTGAAAACGGATGTCCTGCTCAATATTTTTGTGGAATTCTTGATGCATTTTTTCAGGATTCTTTGTTGAATAGAAAGCTCTAAAGAACAGCGTTTATTTGAAGTAGAAATCTTTTATAACATTATAAATTCTTTACTGTAACTTTTGATCAATTTAATGTGTCCTTGCTGAATAAAAGTATTGATTAAATCAATCAATGTAATGGAGATCTAATTGACTGAGATATTACATGTGTCAAATGTAATACAGTAGTGAAAGGAAATATTGCATTGAATTATAGTTATTAATAACATAATTAATGTCAATGTTTCTCTCTTTCTTCTCAGGCTCCTAATCTGGAGGCGCGTGAGCTGTGGAAAGGTTTTCTCTACTCTGTCGTAGATGTAAGTTCAATCAAACGAGGAAATGGTTTTGTTTTACGATAGTTGACACACATTCTTTAGTGTCACAGGTGAGTTTATGCTCTTACATAAAAGGGCATATCTCTAGTGTGAAAGCGCTGGCATGTTGTTATTGCACACTAGAAACAGGTCAAGTTTGTATGTCAATAAACACTTACAGTTTCTTCTGCAGAACAATGAATTCCGGTCTGACGTATTATTTTTAGCACGTAGCACTGAATAATCCTGTTGTTCTGTGTTTGTTAGTAAAATCTCAGACTTTTGAACTGCAGGGTTTGAGTTTTATGACCATGTTTAAACAATGCAACACATGCCTTTGTTTCTTTTGGTTTAGGAAGGATTTGGAATGAATGTAACAAAAGCTTTTGGGGAAAAAGGAAGTGGATTATAATGGGCTATTTAAGATTATTTGTTTTTTATTTTATGCTCATTTTCTAGACTATTGCAGACTTTGTTAATTCTAATATTGTTGAGAGTTTTGTGAATGTTTTGTCAGATTTCTCAAGAAATTTAAATTGTAACTTATATTATCTATGTCTCTTTATAATTAAATCAGTTTATATGAATGTTTTTGTTGGACTTTAGACGTTTAATAAAGTCGATTTCCCATCCATCATAAAACATGACCAGGTGTTATAAAAACTATTTATCAGCATCATATTCACCTGCTCTGCTCACTTGTTTTTCTAGATAAGAGATCAGAGTCCCCATGTATAAAGCGTCACTGTGCACTGTATATTTAACCGTGCAGATTTGCTTTGGGTTTGATTGCAGCTGGCTGTGCCCACGACTCTCACCCTTCTGCCCGGGCAGCTGCACATGCTGAAAGAAGTCGTGGAGAAAGAAAAAATGCGTCGAAAGGCACGCGTGTCCTCCAGAGCCCCCGCGTCCCCCCTCTCGCTCCCGCTGGTGGGGGAAATACCTGCGTGAGTATCTGTTTATGTGAGCGAGAGCGGTTTGGGGAAGAAGGTTCATAGATGACATTCCTGACCGTCTGAGTGTTTATACATAACTAAAACAACACTATAAATATTGTTTTTATAGAAGTATACATTTAATCAATTTTGCCTGCCTTGTAAAACAGATGAAAAATGTCATGGATGTGTCCTACCCAGCAATAAAAACAATGTAAAACTAATTTCATATGTCAGTTCGCAGACCTACAAACTCAAATATATGTGATGTTTTTAAAATAATCATATCTTCATTTGGATTTTTATGTTGTATGACGTATATGCATTGTGACTGATATGCTATTTATAACTTCTCATCTATTTACAGACTAATATTGTCATGTTTTTCCATGTTCTTGTTAAATTGACACTCCAAACTAAGGTTTGACTTCTCATTACTCAATCGAAAAACTGTGTTGGCTGGCATTATATTATTTTATTTTGTTTTGTTCTCTATTTGTAGATCATCCTTGTCATTTTTAGGCTTTCTTTACCAAAATCGTATCTGCATAACTTAACTGGTGTGAATAATCTCCTTCTTAGTGGATACTTGAGACTAATGCTAATGTACGTAGTTGTGCTTGTGTGTTATTTGGCAGGTGTTTCAGGCCTGTGTCTCGTACTGAAGCTGAGGTGCTGTTAGAAAGACATCCAGACTGCGGGAACATGCTGCTCAGACCAGGCCGAGACGGATCTTCACTCGCTGTCACCACAAGACAAGACCTGAATGGGTAAAAACATTAAAACGCCTCTCTGTCTCTCTCTCTCTCAGCATGATTTATTTCTATTATTGAGAGCATAGACCTCCAAAAATACACTTTGATTCTATTCTAAAATCCATTAAGTTCTCTATTGTTTACATATAACCATATTCCTGTAGCTCAAGTGGTAGAGCATTGCGTTAGCAAGCTCAAGGTTGGGGGTTCGAATCCCAGGGAACACATCTTAGGAGAAAATTGTTAGTTTGAATGCAATGTAAGTCGCTTTGTAATAAAAGCATCTGCTAAATGCATAAATTTAAAGTTTCATACATTTTTAAAACCTCATTAGTGGCTATTTAGATGTCCTTAATAGATAGCAGCTCTGAACACCACAAAAATAATGCTCATGAAATGTAGTGCACATGAATAAAAAAAAAAAAAAATATATATATATATATATATATATATATATATATATATATATATATATATATATATATATATATACAGTGTATACAAAGCATATATAGTTTAAATTTTATATGATCTGATCTGGTAGCTTGAATTATCTTCCACTGAGCTTTGTGTGATGTATTCTTTAGACAAACTCATTATGAAATCACAAGTGCCTGTTGTGACATCATCACTTGATTTCATTATGTCTCCATAAATTATCATAATGACATTACTGCTGGATTTCATTATGACCACATGAATAGACGTGACTGATTTTTCCTTTATTATGTCATTGTTACAGCTTTCCTCTTAATTTCGCTGGATCAGTGTTACTTTGGTGTTATTTATGTACTATTATAGTATTTTATAATATTTTAATTGCCTTTTATTTTTATATTTCAGTTTTCATTTTAATTTAAGTAATTTTGTGTTCATTCTTTACAATATTTCTATTTAGCTTTATTTTAATTAGTAATTTTAGTACTTAAAAATGGGAAATAAGGAAATATTTTATCCTTGGCAACAGAAGTCAAATAAACTTTTTTGTTTTATTGACTATTTAGATTTTTTATTTCAGATAACAGGGGAATCATAGTTTTAGTTTGAGTTGAACAATAACAACATTGCACTGGATGTCCCTGGCACACATCAGAACAGACTCATTGTGTTGGTTTGTTCTCTTCTGTTTCAGATCAGTGTTCAGGCATTACAGAGTGACACAGAAGCAGCAGGGTGGTTACATCATCGATGTGGAAAGCCCAGTATGTCAAAACCACTTCCTCAATAAAGGGAATCTGTGTAAAAACATCAGCCTAGGGGAAAATCTCACTCCTCCTCTTATTTTGGTCTCTTCCTGCAGATCCCTTGTCCCACACTGCATGATGTCATCAATGCCCTGATGGAGAAAACTGCCGGGACTCTTCAGCCCTTTATATTAGAAGAGCCTTATGAGGAGAACATCAGTACGTCACAAACACGCTCACACATGTACTGCATATGCTCACAGTCTGTGCTTCTACATTGTTGAGTTTGGCCATAAAAGAACACATTTCTGAATTCAGTGTTCAAATTTCCCTTTCCTGTAGCGTTTGTGTCGTCCAACGATGAGAATGGAGAGCGAACCCTGCACTCCGCTCTCTCTGGACCTCTTTCTCGTACTCCATCACTGCCACCTAAACAAGGTATCATCCATCTCTTGCTCCACAGCTTCACATCTGCTGCCATTTGTTCATATATTGAGATTGCTGCAACTTCATATGATTAAAATGGTAAAAGAGCTGCTAACTAAATGGTCAAATCGTGACTTTTATAATGAATCATCTGTTATTTCAGTTTCAATGCTTCTGCCAAACAACAAGCAGGAACAGCTGCACTTGAATGCTGTAGTGACTCTTGTTGCATAAGTATGAAACAAGTCTCAGTCTGTGTGTTTGAGCAATTTGTGGCTTGTAGGAATTGTACAACCCTGTGAGAAGTTGCTAGCTGTCTGTGAACAATACATGAGGGGCTGCCCATACTTTTATGTCAATGTACTAGTGAATGCTTTTATCCAGATCAGTGTTCACCTCAGATTCTCTTGACTAAGGGAGTGAGTTTGTATGTGTGTGTTCAGTAGGTGCAGACAGATGGTCGCTGCGGTCACAGACCAGATCTCCCAGTTCCTCACCAAGATCCTTTTCCCCGCCTGGCTCCCCATCCAACTCCATGAGAAGGCTGGTTCTGTCTCCCTCGCCGCTCTCTCAGAGTAAGACCCCAAGGGCATTTTTAAAAGGCCCCAAAACTGTTTATCATAAAATTTCAAGGGATAGCATTTTAGGGGGTTCTGATATTTATTGTGTTTCCCAACATATTGACTCTATAACGGCAAGAAAAAATCTTTGAACTGAATACTATTTTTTGAATTGTATAAATAAATAATATAGTTTTTAATAAGAAGAATTATATTTTGAAGAAATTACTTTTTTTTCAGCAAGGATGCATTAAATTGCTTAAAAGTGACAATAAAGAAATTCATAAAATTACAAAAGATTTCTATTTCAAATAAATGCAGTTCTTCTGAACTGTCTATTCAACAAAGAATTGTGAAAAACTGTTTCCACAAAAATATAATAATAAATGTTTCTTGGGCACCAAATAAGCATATCTGAATGATTTCTGAAGGATCATGTGACACTGAAGACTGGAGTAATGATGCTGAAAAATCAGCTTTGCATCACAGGAATAAATGACGAATCAAAATATATTTAAATAGAAGACTGTTGTTTTAAATTGTTACAATATTTCACAATATTACTGTTTTAACAAACACAAACAAAAAATGTGATTGAATAAATGCAGCCTACTTTGAATAGTAGTGTGTATATTGTTTTCAATGTGCACTTTTGTCTCAGAGACCCCAAACATACAGAAGGTAAACAGAACATGAGGGTGTAAATATGACTAGTCAGTTTTCTTGCCATCAGGTCTTACAGACGAGCTCAAACAGAAGCTGGAGAAGAGACGGGCCAGTCAACAGTGATTTCCTCCCTTCGTCGTCTCATTCTTCCAGTGCCTTCCAGTAAAGACTGATGTCCTGTTGAACAGATGAGGACTCCCTGTAATCGCCACTCTTCCCTCAGTGTGACTGAAACAATGGCACTTTATTTGGCATAATCAATAACACAAGAGCCGAGGTCCACCAGCTATCCTGCCTCATAATAATGCTGTCACAGAATGATGCTGTTTCCGTTAAAAGGGAAAAACCTGTGCCAAGATTCTCGATACCTCTTACACTCTCTGTTCTATTAATGATTAGACATCAGCACGCAGGCTTTGACTGACAAAACCATGTGTCGAGAGCACATTTCCGCACATTTAAGAAAGAAGCACATCAAATTTGTCTTAAAATTAAAGACTTTCATTACTGTTTTTAATCAAACACTAACTGTGAACTGGAGATAATTTATCTATAAGCTCAGATTAATGTGAATCTAGTATTGTTCAAGGTAGGATGCAAAATTATAAACTGGTTTTAGCTGGTCTCCCAACCTAAACAGCGAAAAAAGTAGTTAAAAAACCTCTAAAACCAGCCTGCAAAGCAGCTATTACAAGGCTGGAAGACAAGCTAATACCAGCCAAACTGATATATATATATATATATATATATATATATATATATATATATATATATATATATATATATATATATATATATATATATATATATATACATCCTTCAATAGAAATAAAGCAGTTTATGGCCATTAGGAAGCATTTGTGGCTGTAAATTGAAAGGTGTGGCAGAAAGTTAATTTTTGACCTAGCTTCCTGTCTCAGTAGATCTATGTTTTGACATTTGTATGATGCTCTTGGACACATTTGCAAGAGAAACGTCCAAGTCTATGGAGCAGGTTTTGCGCACATAAAAAAAAAAAGGTATTTGAATATAAAGGACAATTAAGCCGTCTAGAGGTGAGACTTTGTCAGATTTGTAAGCATTTAGGCTGATGGGTTGTAAGAGACGGTTGCATTTGTGTTCCTGATTGACAAACTATCATTATCTGTTTTATGAACATGCGTGGTGCTACTGTGACTTTGTAGATATGTCATGTGATGTTAAAATCATGTTTTGTTATTTAGAACTGTGATATTTATGGGAATTAAAGGGAAGGTTTTGTAGAATTCACCCACTGTTCTAGTTTTATATGTTGTGAACTGCGTTTCATCGTTGCCAAAAACTGAAAACGTGCGACAGAAAACATAACAGTCGGTCCTCTCTTCTCTCTGTGGTGAGCACATAACGTTACCTTTTGACTAGAAGTTCAGGATAGTCTATTTAAAGTAAAAAAAAAAAAAGAAAGAAAGAAAAAAAAAACATTTTTGCTGGGCCGGTTGATTTTATGTTACTGTATAATGGACGGTTTTAGAGGATGGTAAGCTAATTTACAAGTAAAGCAGAACATACTTTAAACTATTTTTTTTTATTCGCTAAATATCCGGTTGTTTGGCAAAATAAATATAATATCGCAAGGGGTTTATCGCAAAATAAATCTCTTCAGGAGAGGTGAAGCTGAATCATCCTGTCAGGAACACCAGGGGGCGTCACTACTCTTCAACTTTGACCTCAGCCTATTCCTGTCAAACGATTCATAATACACGGATTATGATTTATTTCACGTTATTGTTATTGGATGAGAAATGCTTCATAAAACAAAGTCTGTATTTAATATTGAAAATGCTTGTACCCAGCCAGCTGTTGACCAGCCTGCAACATTGAAATGTGGTTAGGTCAATAATTGTTTTTCAGGCTGCTAATGTAAATTAATGTAAAAAAAAAAAATGTTTACAAAATCAGTGTTAAAGTTTAATTCACCCATGTTGAAACAACACTGCAATATCAACATATGATTTGCAAAATAAAAACAACATTGTGCAGTGATTCATTAAACTTTGATCCAGGCCGTTGATTCATCCGAGAAAAACTGTGCCAGTATAGAGCAACTTCATCCAGATCTTGCACTTCATCTTGATTATGCAAAACAATTATTATTATTGTTGTTATTTTACAATTTATATCATAATGAACATAGCTAATTTGGATGTAAGCAGAAGCTGCAATGAGCAAATGACCCTTGCAAAGAGCTGAGGTGAGAAAACCCTTAAAGGAACACTCCACTTTTTTGAAAATAGGCTCCTTTTTCAAATCCCCTAGAATTAAACAGAGGAGTTTTACTGTTTTTGAATCCATTCAGCCACTCTCTGGGTCTGGCGGTAGCACTGATGGAATTTTTATTATTTTTTTTCTGAAAATGAAATGAAAATGAAAATGAAAAACTTTCTAGGAACTACTCCGGAATGAGAGTATAGTTCCTAGGCATATCAGCCTAGAAAATCACAACTTTTCATTTTCCATCAGTCTTAGTACACGATGTAACTACAAAAGAATCAAGTTTTAAATAGGAAAAATATTGAAACTCTTCGGTTATTTTTGAACGAAATGCTTATGGTCTAATCAGATTCAATAATCTAAGCTAAAGTGCTGCTGCTAGACCCAGAGATCGACATAATGGATTCAAAAACTGTAAAACTCATCTGTTTAATTCTAGGGGAGTTGGAAAAAGAAATATATTTTTTAAAAGTGCAGCGTTCCTTTTAAGTCTTTTTCAAGAAATCTATATTTTTTGTTTACTAAAGCACTAGATTTTCTTGAAGATCTGATAAGAAAACACAATACAGCCTCTCCTACACTCCTCTTTTAACAACACACACACACACACACACACACACACACTTGTAGTGACTTGTTTGAGATTGAGAAGTCTCTAAAAGCATGTTCTCTCTCTCTCTCTCTCTCTCTCTCTCTTCTCCAGTAGAAGAATGTCTTTGACTTCACACTGCAGGATCTGAGCAGTTTAATGCTTTCACACACAAAGCAGAAGACACCACGAGATCCATTCACTGCAGAGGCATGACTCTCACACTCTTCTGCCTTTGAGACTTTGTCAACTTTCGATCTGTTTTTCACTGGAGGGCTGCAACTGTGTGTGTGTAGGTTGGTGCGTGTGTGTGAAGAGGAACCACTCATGCAAGCACAGGAGAACTGAGATTCTAACTGAACATTTGGTTGCATGGTGAGTTGCTGCTGACCCATATTTTACATCCATTGCTATATTTAAAATTGTATTTTCAGAGGAACTGAGAACAGTTTTGAAATGAACACTGATATGCTTTCACTCTTGTGAGGTTTACACAGACATTCACTGATCACACACTTTTCTTTCAATGTGTTAGTTTTTAACTTGTGGACTGGATTTTGGTATTTTTTGTGATGCCCTTATGCTGTCGGCTTATGGTATTCCAGTGTTATTCAAGTATTGTGTATATACTTTTACAGCATTTTTTTATTTTGAATTTTGTAGAATAAAATGTGAAAATATCTTCAGCTTTTGTTATTTCAGGCATTTAGCAAAGATTAAAAAAAACTGACGATGGAACTGGAAGTAAAAAAAAAAAAAAAATTCCGGTAGCATGTTATTTATGACAAACTACTAACATACTACTCTTATTTGTTTTATTCCTAGTATGCTATTCAGAATGTCAGTCACTGTTTTTGGCATAGTGACACAAATAAACACAATTCAACTTGTCAAAAGTGATAAAATACATTGTATAAGTAAGATTTTGTGTGTATATATTCCCCCAATGCCTTTCATGGTGTTTTGAAGTAAGAAACCTGTTTGAGGGCAGATTGAGCTAACCTGCACAGTTTCTGGAAATAATTCCTTATATGGGTGTCCTTAGACATAAAATGATTCATTTAAGGTATTAAATAATATTTGACTCATGTTGTACCTTAAAAACTCCCATAAGGCTAGTAGTGAGTAAGGATGTGGTAATTATGATTGGCCTATATTAGCAGCTAGTAGACAGTCCCCATGATGATTTAAAAATAAGCTTGTGTGTACATGTGCGTGTTGTGGTGAAATATGAGTGGTATCTGATGAGGTCAATACTCATGCTACAGCTAGTCATGAAATAATCATGCTCTCAGTCAGCAGTGTGCACATATGCCATTGTAATTAGACTGTAAAATGCACCAATGAGCACTTGTGTTTCCAAATATTGGAGGCTTCCAAAGGTTGTGTATTGATGGTGGTTCATACATTGGTTACAATTAGCAGCTCTGTCTTTACCGACAAAGGGTTACTGGTTTCAATAGAACTTGTCATGCATTTACATTTCTCTCATTATTATATTGTACAGTAGATCCAAGTAATACATTTAAGCACATAATTCTTTCTGCACCTCCAAAAATATATATATGTATTATTTGTCTGGAAGAAAATAAAATGGATGGCAATAGACTTGCATGCCACATAGAGAGGTTTTGGGTTAGTAAGCAACCACCTAGCAAGCGCAGGTTGCAAAATGATCGTGGGTTTGTCCTCCTGTTTCTTCATCATGTCAGTTAGCTAACACCAGCTTTCACACAATACGTATTTCCTGGGAGTTTTTATCAATCTGTCATTTTTAACAAGAAGAGGAGCTTTTTAAAGACTATTAACTTTTCATCTTGCGCTTGTGAAAACTGTTGTTGTGGTTTGTAAGACATGTCATAGGATGTGGTGGGGCTTTTTTTTGTGTCATTCTGTAGCTTGAAAGCAGAACTGTATGTCTCTGTCAAGGTCCTAGAGCAAAAGCTTTCATCCTCCACATTAGCATCACTATAGCAGTGACAGAAATACTGCTGCCAGCACCCCTGCCTGTTCACTCTCTCTCTCTCTCTTTCAGATGGCCTCACTGGGTTCTTTACTGAAGAGCGTTCTTTGCAGCTAAAGTCATATATCTCAGTATGGAAGCGCTCCAGACTGAAGCGAGGGAGAAGCAAGGATGAGGAAACTCTGACAGACAGACGACAGGAATCTAGCGCTCGCACATCTTTAGACCGGACTGATTATTTTACTGAAGCGCTGTATGATGATTCTGCTGGCTGTTCTGTGCGTGTTGTGCGTCTGGAGTACAGCAACTCTGACCGGCGGATCGGAGTCCACTCCAAATACCATACCTCGTAAAACTGTGCCAGTTAATAGTAAGTTTACTTTAGGATCATTATTTTTGGACATCATTACAAAGTACCATGTACTCGGATGTTAAGTGGTCTCAGAAAATATTTTGGGTCACAAAAATGTTTAAATTATGTGCATTAGATACAAAATGTCAAACCAAAAGGCGGCATCTGCAAACTATTTGTGTTAAAGCCATGGTATACCCTGATGCTTGGTGTTAGATTCACATGTTCATATGTCAAGGTTCATTAACTAAAAGCTAAGGTGCTATATATATATATATACTGTATAGAGAGAGAGAGAGAGAGAGAGAGAGAGAGAGAGATGTTTAGTTGTTCTGTGTGTGATCTCCATTTTTGGCAAACGTTTGCTACTCCTGCCATTGACTGGTGTTCTTTATTTGTTGCTAGGTAATGGAGGACGTTTGTTTCGTCAGGAGGGTGTTTGGAACTACACCACTATGCTTCTGAGGGAAGATCTCAACATGCTCATCCTGGGTGCCAGGGAAGCCATTTTTGCCCTTGACCTTGATGACATCACAGTCAAAAAGGCCATGGTGAGGCCTTAAAGGCATATTTACAAAAACCTCTTGTGTCACGATTAAATTAGTTTGCTAAGCCATTAAATATTCTTCTGCAGCCTGTTTTTTTTGGTGGGGGTGGGGTGTATAAAGAGATGATGTTAAATTGTATTTATTCTTCACAGGTGACTTGGGCAGTCACAAATAGGGAGCAAAAAGAATGTTCCAGTAAGGGAAAAGATGCTGTGGTGAGTTTTCACATCTTTTGTGCTTTTAATATACGTTTTTATCGTGAGTGGGCAGTATGCAGTTAATTAAATACATTATTTGATAAAATGTTGAATATCTTAGCAAAATGTACTTAAAATGACATTTTCTAAATAAGAAATGCACTCTTTTTATGGGATAATCTTAATTTTTTTTACATAAATAGAAAATGTGCATTCTGCATGGATTTGCTCTGCATGAATGTCATATTTTATGCAAAAAGGTTACTAGATGTTTAAGGATGTTTTAAGAGCATCTAACCAAATCCCCATGCAAGAAAGCGATTTCTCTTCTTACTGATAAATACAGCAGATATCAACAGATAAAAACCAAATACTAAGTAGAAGCCAATACCAATGAAAATGAAGATTCTAGGAACATGCAGGAAACGGAGGTGTTTGGTTCTGTTTGGTCAGATTTTTTCTCATCACGTCACAGCACTTATTATTTCCCCTTGGTCACATTTTTTTTGTTTGTTTTTTTCTTTAGAATGATTGCAAAAATTATATCAGAATTCTTCATAAAAGAAACGATGACAGAATGTATGTTTGCGGAACGAAAGCCTTCACCCCAACCTGTGACTATATGGTGAGTCTCATGAAGTATTAGTGACTACCAGTGTAAAATGTGCAGTATAAAGTGTTTTATGTTGTGTTTGTTGCATGTTATTCTCTTAGTCCTATAGAGATGGTAATCTGATTTTAGAGGGCAAACAAGAAGATGGGAAAGGGAAATGTCCCTTTGATCCTTCTCAGCGATACACTTCAGAGATGGTTGGTACGTACTGCTTCTTCATTTATAATATTGCCAGTTAAAGTTCTATTCTTATAGACCAGAGTGTGACCCTAACAACACCAAGGTCATGGATTCCAGGAAAAGCAAGAAATTATAAATGTACATGTGAAACTTACAGTGTCACTTTAGATTTGAATATTGAATATTTATACTGAATCTCACTGTTTCAAAAGTATAACCATAACATATAATGGAGGGTTACTTTGGTCCTAGTAGTTTTTAGCATTCGTTTTTTCTCTTTTGCAGATGGAGTGCTGTACTCTGCAACTTCACTGAACTTCCGTGGTTCAGAGCCGATTATGATGCGCAGCTCAGAGGAATATCTACGAACAGAGTTTTCAAGCACCTGGCTCAATGGTGAGATACAATAACGATCATGCCTAACCAAACCTCCAACCCCAGTAGGGTTAAAAACAGCATAGCACAATATGACTCATCATGAATTAACACATCATAGTACCCTTGCAACAAACCATAACAGGTTTTTACAGGAAAACACTACTACATTTTCTTTAAAAAAATGTCAACTTTTTTTTTCCCATATAATTGTTTTAGTCAAAGACCAAGTTGTAATTTATTTTATATTAGTTTTATTTATTTATTTTATTTTTTGTGCACTTAATTACATTTTTTTAGGTAACTAGAGGAGTACTAATATACTATTTGTAGCATTTCCATTAGTTTTTTTGGTTGGTGCATTCAATACCTTTTTTTTACCAGCTGCCATGCAATGTACCATATATTGCTTGCAAAAAAAAGATTTTGAATTCTACTTTTCATCAGCAATAAAAAATGCCCAAAGAAGTTTTTTTTTTTTTTTTTATGCCATCTAATTTGCTAAGCAATCAAGTCCGGGCACTGAAGTCCAAAGGCTTCCAAAAACCAGCCAATCATGTGACAAGAAGCCAATGTGTAACAGTGGACCGGTTGTCATCAAAACAAGTGTGTAATTGAACATAATTTAACTGTGGAGTGGACTGCTGGTTTGAGTGTCAGCTGATGAAAATGCATCATCACAGACAGGAAAGTGATAGTAAGTAAAATATATATTTTTTCTTTTTTTCTTTTTTGTCATTTAAGAACCGAATTTTATCCACATGGCCCATATACGTGAAGGAGATTCAAACCCTGAAGGCGACGATGACAAGATCTATCTGTTCTTCATTGAGACAGCAGTGGAATATGACTCGTACACCAAGGTGGACGTCTCTCGAATAGCTCGTGTGTGCAAGGTAAGCTGCCTTGGAGTAATATTTTTTGTGAATGAGCAATATTGAGAAACATCACAGTATTTCCTGTCTCTACTACATATTATATCAATACAAAATGTCTTTTTTTCTCTCTCAGGGAGACTTGGGTGGGCAGAGAACGCTGCAGAAGAAGTGGACTTCATTTCTAAAAGCAAGGCTCGATTGTCCCATTCCAAACAACAACCTGCCCCTCCTGGTCCAGGACGTGTTCCACTTGTGCCCCGGAGACTGGACCACCTGCGTGTTTTATGCTGTCTTTACCCCACAATTGTAATTTTGTGATCTTTTTGTCAAACTTTGAAAACAGAGCATCCTTGAGCATCTTACTGCCTCAAACAAATCTTATGTTATACCAGTTAACTTAATTGATGGTGTCAAGTCACCTTTATATATATATATATATATATATATCGCTTTATGCAATACAGATTGTGTCAAAGCAGCTTCACAGACAGTAATAAACAGGAAAATATCAGCTTAAGACAGTTCCTTTTTGATTCAGTTCAGTTTAATAATAGTGTCGATGTTGTACATTCATTATTCATAAAAACATTGTGTCTGTTCAAAAGAGAGTCTTCTCAGTACTCTGCGGTATGTGCATACAAGATTGAAGACATCCAGACTGTGTTCTCAAAGGGCAAGTTTAAGGCTCCTGTTACCATTGAGAAGTCGTTCGTGAAGTGGGTGATGTATTCAGGTGATGTGCCTGACCCCCGACCCGGAGCAGTGAGTCTTCTGTTCAGCACTCGTTCAGTAATACGAATGATTCCCAGAGTTCACTAACCCTCACTTTGTTTTCAATTACAGTGCATTGATAATCATGCCAGAGGAATGCGTCTCAATAAATCTCTGGATCTCCCAGACAAAACCTTGCAGTTTGTTAGAGACAAGCCTCTGATGGACCAGGCCGTCAAGGCCAGTGAAGAGAAAGCCCTGCTGGTGAAGAGAGGCACTGCTTTCACCAGAATTGTGGTGGCCACTGCGACAGCCTTGAACGGGACCAGCCATCAAGTCATGTTCATCGGCACAAGTAAAGATGCCTTTATGTAAATCTGTAGTGTTAATAATCAGTAAACCATCCAAAAGTAAATATAATATTATATATTCAGCTGTCTAAGTACGTTTAACTGATTGTGTTGTGTTCTGTTATGTATCAGAGAGCGGCTCAGTGCTGAAAGCTGTGAATTATGACGGAGAGATGGTCATTATGGAGGAGATTCAGCTGTTTGAGCCCACTGAGCCAGTGAAGATACTGCGACTTTACAACACCAAGGTAATAAGCAGATGTATTTACTGAAGTTTATTGCTCACTTAGCAACATCATGAGTTATGTGAATCTGTTTTGTTTCAGCAAATTTAATTTTATTTCTTTAACTCAAAATACAAAGTTTAAATAGCAGTTAACAGCAATTTTCTGTATACATTAACATTCAAATAACAAAAAGCTGAATTATCAGCATCATTACTCCAGTCTTCAGTGTCACATGATCCTTCATAAATCATTCTGATGTGATGCACAAGAAAACATTTCTGATTATTATCAGTGTTTTAAAACTGGAGATGTGGCTACAGAAAGTACATCTATACAATTTAATGCATTTTTGCAGAATAGAATAGAATTTTACTGAACCCAAACTTTTTAGCAGTAGTGTATCTCCACTGTGCTGTTTTATAGGAATCATTTATATGTATTCAACTGAAGCAAGAGTCAAAAGTATTGTGATCTCTATTGTCTATAGTGATGTTATGTTAAGTAATGTGTGATGTCATGCCAACAACAGCTGTACGTGGGTTCGGAGGTGGGCGTGGTTCAGCTGTCCATCAGTGAATGTGGGCGGTACCACACGTGTCTGGACTGTGTTCTGGCCAGGGATCCGTACTGTGGCTGGGACCTCAGTGCTGACCAGTGCTCTACTATAAACAGCACTCACAGAACCAGAACCAGGTGAAAAGATAAATAAATACATTTACTATTAGTAAAACAATAAATGTAAAACCTCCAAATCAAGAAAATCTTGCTTGAAGAAAATTAATCCTGTTCAACACCATACAAATTATTGGCATTTCCACATTATTTTAATAAGAATTTAAGTCATTTGTAATGTAAAAAGCAACAACAACATGGTTTTACTGTAATAAAATATAAATATTAATATTAATATTTAAGTAGTAAATTATGAATACATCATGGTAGCTGTGTGAATGTCTGATGCTTTATTGTCTGTATTCTATTAAACTTGACAGAATAAATTAGAGAAAATTACCAGTTACACTTTAGTTTGGAGACCACTTCTCACTATTAACTGACCATTTACTATGTCTTCTGCCTCAATAAATGTCTCATTTGCTGCTTATTAATAGTTAATATTTGTTAAGTTTAGGTATGGTGTAAGATTAAGGATTCTCAAATATAGCCATGCTAAATAAGGCCTTAATATGTGCATTATAAGTACTAATAAACAGCCAATATGCTAGTAATATGCATGCTAATAAGCAACTTATTAACAGTGAAAATGGGTCCCACGGCTAAAGTGTTACCGAATCATCATTTGATGTTTTTGCAGTTCACCTTATTCTTAAAGTAAAATATCTGCACACTTTATGGTAATGGGAATTTCAGAGGAAAATGTTCAACTGTCATAAATATGTATCTAAAAATGTGTTCTTAATTCAAACTTTTTTGTGAATGAAAATGTTTATTGGTATATTGCTGATTGCTGTAATATTATTTCTTCCACAGCACTATGATTCAGAGTTTGAGTAATGGTGATGCCAGCCGATGTCCACAAACAGGTATTTGCATTATATCCTGTGTCTTCATACTTTATGTTCTTGAAGAAACACTAAAAGTTACATCTAGACCTTGTGTTACAGATGACAGTAAGTCAGTCAGCGTCTCATTTTTCCCCGACAACACCGTGAAGCTGTGGTGCCAGCCTTACTCCAACCTGGCTCAGGTCCAGTGGCAGCTGAACGGACAACCGATCAAAGCCTCAAACACCTTCCAGATTCTCTCTGACAGCCTGATGATCATAAACGCCTCCGCAGACGCCAGCGGCCACTACACCTGCAATTCTGTAGAGCGCAATTACAAAACCCAGCATGTAGCGTATGACCTAAAGAGCTTTAAAAAGGAAAACACACTGGTGGCTATGGTGGTGGTACTGTCACTAATTCTAGCTATTCTAGTAATTTGGAACCTGTGCAAAGGGCATTTGCCTTTGCCGTTTTGCCTCAAGAAGGTAAAGGACACGGAGAACAAGACCGAACAAAGTCTGTATGAGAACCAGCCTCCAGAAAATATTCTAGCATCACCAACAGAGAACTCGAACAGCAACAACAACCACGTGACCGGCCAGAGGTATTCCAGCTCTCAACTTTCAACCACTGGTGGTTTCTCAGGTCAGATCTTACTGAAACATAAAGACAGTGAATCTGAGATTTGATCAGATTATAAACAGACTTGCTAATGCAGCTAATCGTCATTTATATGGCAGACCAAGCCCACTGGTGCTGGTTCCTCTTTTGCAGCTGTTAACTTTTGACTAAACCGCTGTTTTGACCCACTTTTTATCATTGATCAGTCTATACATTCACTTCCAAATACCATCATTCAACCATCATGTGCCAACATGTCCAATGGCCGAAAAAAGACACTGAATAAGACATTTCTGCATAAAGTTTGTATACATTGCATCTTACTTTGGCCAAGAATCACCCAAGTACTTTTCAAGGACAGTCAAATCACTTGGTGGCCATATTTTCAATGCCAGCAGGCAGCTGTTTCAGTCATACAAAACCTACTCCTGTCTGCTTGATTGGGGAAATAGTGAAATCTTGAGAACTGCTTGGCAGTATTTCAAAATTCTAACATGAACCACCTAATACATCCTTTTTCAGACATTAAAATAGGGTAAAAATGTAACATTAAAATGCATGTACTTAACGAGTCTTAGGACACAACTGTTTTTGTGTGGACTGTTGCAATTGGTGAGAAGTAGGCAGTTGGTTCAATGTAAAGACTGCAAGTGTGGGTTTTAGGAAAGGCCCATTATAATCTTATAGGAAATGACTGTCTTACACAAGAACGGCGATCATGTGAAATAGGTACCACAATAATAGCCCTAAGGTCCCATTTCACACCAAGAATGATAACTATAACAATAAAAACCATATTAGCATCCACACAAACAGAAGATAATGTTCTGGTTGTTCTAAGCATGTGATGCAGTTACATTGTCTGTCACTTTAAAGGCTCGCTCGTTACATTCAGGTTGATTCTCACTGGCGATACTGAGATTGCAACATCATTTTCTGTTGTTATGCTTATAGCTGTGGTGTGGACTTCCTTTTCTCATAGAATTAGAATGATTGTGAAAAGTTTAGTCATAGGTCATGGGTACCATCCTTGGGGGTGAATTGGCCAAAAATACAGTTCTGCTAAGCTGCTTATGAATATGTAGTTTACTTTCTACAAAAACTCATGCCACAAACAAACCAGTGATTAGTTCTAGCTCACAAGTTATAATTTTATCAACCTGGCATCTTGTAAATGTGATTTTGTTTCCAGGTGGACTAATAAAAAAAAAAAAAAAGACATTTGTAATTCCATTTAAGGACAAAAAGTGAGACATGCGGTCTTGTTAAAACCTGCCGTGGATGTTGCTTCAATCCAAGTATGTTGCCTTTCTACATGGACAAGAATGAACTTCCTGTATCGTCAGGATGCCAAGACAAGTGTCAAATTCTAACGTAACTTATATTGTTGTTTTTTTGTTTTGTTTTTTTATGAATGTACTACATAAACCTAATTTTAACTTTAATACCATATTTGTACCTAGAATGTTGTAAAATGTCTTTTTAAAAGCCTTTTTCTAATGAACAAACAAAGTGTCATGGTGTAAATATTTTTTAAATGAGCAGAAATGAGGACTATAAACAGTTAACAATAAGCAAGAAATCTTTAATGTATCATCTCAAAAACAAACAGTACAAGAATAGCATTTTTCAAGCTCACCAACAAACAAGATTTAAAAAAGGAATCGAATGCAAGCGAAGTGCCTGCAAACCAGAAAATGTACAAAACTGGATTTTCCGAATTGAAAACCTGTTCTTCCACTAACAGAAGACACGGATGACATCAATAAACAGTTTGTACTACCTTTTCTAGATTTACACCAATTTTACAGCACTTGAAGATGAACATTCAGTGTTCCTGATAACCATCACTTTGCTAAGACAACTCCTCATCCTCTTCATCGTCTGTAGCGGTATCGTTTAAAGTGGAACCACAGCTGAAAGATTCCATTGGCGAACTGGCAGCGGAAACCATGGCGATGGGAATATTCCCATTCCCGGTTCACGATTTTAAACGCGATATCCTCGTACGGCGGTCCGGCGTGGAAGCGCAACATTCCAAAGTCTTTGTTGTCGGGACAGGGCTCGAGGAAGTACTGCGGAGTCGAGCGCTTGTCGATGAGATCGGGGTAGAAGATGTTGAACTTGTAGCCCTGGACGATCTTTGGCGGCGGGTTGTCGAAGTCGTAATGCGTCTGGTTGTATTTGTTCCACTCGAAGCCGGTGTGGACGCGGTTGAAGAAGCGGGGCTTGCGTGGACGATATTTGTCGGCCCAAAGGTACATTTTTCCAGTCAAAGGCATCTCAACACTGAACTGAGCCTCGTCGCCGGCCATGCCCTCTTTAGCGCGACGAATGAATGCATCTTCAGCGCTTTCACTTGCATCGCCTGTTCAAGAAAAAACATTAGCATGAGTAAAGCAAATGTAGACTAGAGTATTTTTATGTGAAAGTGGGATATCGCATAAAAACACTAGATGGAAACAGCAAGATGCGCAATCCAATAAAGAAGAAGTGCATAAACTACGATGCAAACTTCCTTGAAGATGTGATTTTGCCTCAACAGATTATTAGACTGGATAACTGGACTGACCAGTGGACCAATCACATTGTAGCCTACACTATCTCAAATAACGTTTCAGTCATTCTGAAATGCCTGAGACAAAGTCTGTTATAAATTAAATTGGTATAACTGTCTTGCATGATTGTGTTTCCAAACATGAAAGCATTTATTGCATTTCGTCGGGGCACTCTGAGGTGCAGATAATTTATTATGAAGGAAAAAAAGAGCTACAATGGCTTTTCCATTTTATTATTGATACTTTCCCAGGAACAGACCACGGTGTTCTCTTGAATGCATGGGATGGGAAAAGTACTTAATTAAATGTTTTATGGGATATTCCAAGTTAAATTCACAACTTTGGATGAAAACCTGAAAATATCTCAAGTTAAACATGTTCTTGGAAGCTTTAAAATATATTTTTAAAGTTGAATTTAAGTGCTTTTGAGTCAATTTCCTCTATTTCTGATGTTTGTAACCCTCAAATTATATACAAATTTTCAATGTAAAAAAAAAAATCCATCCAAATTTATTTTTGACTCTTTAAGTGAATTTAGGTAGGAGTCTACTTCCTGCACTTTCATCCCCTTTATACAGCAGGGCAGTTACAAAATGAAGGGAGGAAAAAAAAAGTATGCGCCTCCTTATGGCCAGTGTTAAAATTACATGTTACATAGGCACTCGGTATGCAAGGAAATTGTGAAAATAAGTTACACCATTTTTTTGTTAAACAATGCAGAACAAATAGGAAATAGAGTAGGGGATATAACAGAGTGGCAATAAAAGAAAATAAAAAACATTTATAAATAGTTTCAAATAATGAAGGTAAAAATTTCATATCAGAACTTTTCTCCTGTTGCACACCTAGTACTGAAATCTTAATGCATGTGGTTTGTGTGTGTGTGTGTAAGCAGCAGAGCGATACGCACCGGTCACCTGCAGCTGTGTCCGGGCCAGCACGAGTCTCTGCAGGTCCTCCTCCACGTTGATGGTGTGTGTGTCCAGCGGTAGCTCTGAGGACTGCAGGAGGGTGGGACTGTAACGGCCGGAGTCGTACTCTGCCTGACTCTGCTGGATCAGATCCTCCTCTGTTAACACGGCCTCCGATGCTTCATCTTTCTCTCGCTCCTCCTCCTCCCCTTCCTTCCTCTCCTCAGGACTGCTTCTTCCAGACCGCTCACCCTTTTCTCCATCCAGCCTCTTGGTCCGTCTGTCTCTGTCGTCACCTTGCTGAGAGCTACCTGCCTCCTCATCTGCAGACTCAGCCGCTCTAGTGCTACTAGGAAACAAAATGGACAAATCATACATACATTGGATATGTTTTTGAATGCAATTCATTTCATTGAATTATTAAGTCATTTGTTATAAGATAATTTATATAGAATTTATACAAGTACATATTGTATATGCATGCTATTTAAAAAAAAATGCAGAATGCAAAAATTACTTCAAATTGTAGTAAACTACTTCATTACACGAATGCACGAAGTTGCATGTTGCAAGGTTGTCCAGTTAATTTTACACTATTTTAGAAATAGTGTAATTTAGCATTTATTAATCATCCAAATCTGAAAATTATTTTGCTACATTTCAAGAATAACTTTAGTCATTTGAGATCTTTAAAACTAGAAAGAAAATCTTTTAATCATATTTTCATTGTATTAAAATGTCTGATATTAACAGGCCCAATTATGTTAAAATTCCTGAATAGTTGCAGGTTTTCTATCACCATGAAATACCTTGAATATTAGTATATATTAATGATACGTAGTATAGACTGTATGATGCATATAAAAAAACAGTATAATGCATATTTTATATGTAAAACGGTATACAAAATGCAACAACCTTTTAAAATGTAGCATGCTACATAGTCTCATGACCTCACTATTGCAATATTTAATTTGGCAGGATCAGGCTGTGTTGTGTAAGCAGTTCAGCACATTGGAAATTTCAAATATCATTTCTGTCTGAATGTTCAAGTATAAGTAACATCACTCACATGGGCCGCTCGGTCTCGCTCTCTTCTTTGATGATGGGGAAAAGCGGTTCGCTCTCCACACCCTGTTCCTGCTTGAGTTTATACAGCTTCTGCCGCAGGACGTCCTGATGCCGCTCTCTCAGCCTTCACAAACACACACAGACTCATGAGGTAAGACATCACAGAACTCTAAAAATCCCCAGAGGTCCTGTTACAGTAGGAGTCTGACACGCACCTGGCTCGTGCCATGTAGACCCGCACCTGCTGCAGGAGACTCTCCCAGTAGCCGACGTCCAGGTTGGAGCCTCCGGCCTGGATCTTATTCTCAATGTTCATATAAAGAGCCTGAAGCTGACTGTACGTCTTCCCTTTAAACACACTCTGCACGTCTGTGCTGACCGATGTGTTTATGCCCTCACGACGGTCACCTGACATGAGACCAAAAACAGGGGTGAATGAGGGGTTCTCTTTAAATCTACTAAACTCTAATGCATTGTACAATTACTTAATATTCATATATATACCCTATATAACATTTTCATTATTACATATATATTTCATTTGCATTGTTTCATGAATTGACAGATTTTAAATTAGTTCATATATTTAGTGAGCAGGGTAACTAGTGGCCAATATATTAAAAAACGTATAATAATAATATACTATAATACATTAGTAAAATATACACAAACATTTAAAAGTCTCTTTAGCTCACCAAAATTGACAAACCATTTACTCTGAAATGATTCAACTGTAAACTATATCAGGGTGTAAATGTAATGGTGCAGGTGATCACATCACCTGGTCCTTTGCCTGACACTTCTAGTTTGCGCAGTTTGCTGATCTCGTCTTCAGTAATGGTGGTCATGTCCCTCCAGAAATCCACGTTCTTGCCCTGTTCCAGTTCCATGTACACCTGCAGCCAGAAACACAGCTGTTAAACACACTAAAACACCAAAATCCCCACAGAACCAGTGTACATTTGAATTCTACTTTGTGTAAAAAGTGTTCAGGTGATTTCTGATCTCTCTCATCACACACCTTGATGTCCTCCAGCAGGTCGTCCATGTCTGTGGCGGTGAGTCCGTTCAAGAAGGTGTACGGTTCATGCATCTCCACCGACAGATCATCGTCTTCAGCGCTGATGTATTTAGCCAGCAGGTCGATGGGTTTCGCTCGGCCGTCACGGATACGAATCTTAGACCTGCATCACAGAATCGTGTTACAAATGGTCCGTTCACACATGTATGTATAGAAACACTACACGTCTGAAGAGTGTGACCTCAGTTTGGCCTGATGAAGGTGAAAGTTGTCCTCCTGTTCCGCCCATGTTTTGAAATGTTCGGCTTCTTTCTCTCTCTGCAGCATCTCCAGCTCCTGCTCACGCATGGACTTCTCCCGCTCTCGCTCCAGACGCAGCTGCTTCACCTGAACACACACATCTCACACCTTCAGTTCAGTTTGTCTACATTTCATTTCACAAATGCAATTTGGCTGCAGCATTTAGACATTAAAAGATATTTTAAATACTACAGAAATAGAGTAATTAAAATGATATGTTTATTTTATTCATATATATATATATTATATATATATATATATATATATATATATATATAAAAGGGAATATAATATTATGTAATATATTACATTATGGTTTCTCCTGTTAACTAGATACTTGAAAAACTGTTTTGTAATTTATCAAGTATACATAATTTTTCTGAATTCCAAAATCAAAATCCTCCTAAAAAAATCAATTTCTATAATTTTTCAGTGTTCATAAATGCTAATGACTATCAAAACTATTTTAAAATATTATAACTTTAGTTTATGGTGCCTCTTGTCAGGTTAATTAAATATAATAGAGTTAAACTGACAGGTGCACAGTAAACAAAAAACTATATTCCAAATTTGTTTCACTAGTAGTTAACACTTCATTAACAACTTTTTAAGTTTTTTTTTATTTTTATATTTTGAAACTGATTTAAGAAAATATAAACTTGAATCTTTAAGTATATATTATATTTTTCTTTAAATTAAATTTGTAACTCCACTTGTTTGGTACCTTTTGTAGTTCCCTGCGGTTCTCCTGCTGGATGTGTTTATTTCTCTCCTTCAGATTTGTTTCTGACAAATGCCCGATGCCCTTCTTCTCCAGAGCCTGAGAAACACACAAACACACAGTTAAGTGACATTTATTTCAGAACCAGACTTTACAATGGAACATCACTGCAATATCAACACATATCTAAAACATCTCTCTGACCTTCTGCCATTTGAAGGTCCCGAGCAGGTTGTTATCTCCAAACGGGTTGTCGGCGTTGGTGTAGCCCATGTACTCTTCACTCCAGCCCATCTTCTCCCTCTTCTTCCTCTCTTTGGCCTCTTTCTTGGCCAGACGTCTGGCTCTCTTCTCCTCCGGGGTCTCCAGCGCCTTCATCATCTCCCTCTGTTTCTTCTTGTCTTCTTTGGTGGAAGAGGTTCCCTGTGTCGTCTTCCCTGCCTGATCAGAATCAGCGGAGGAGCTCGAGGAACTCGAGGATCTGGATTCAGAGCGTCTACTTCTGTCTCGATCCCTCTCTTTGCCGTTTCTACTCCTTCCCTCCCTCCGTCTCTCCTGACTGAGGCTCCTGCTCTGTCGTCTCCTGCCGTCTCTGGATCTGTTTCGCTCCACGCTGGACTCTGAGCTGGAACTCCTCCTCCTGCTGCGCTTTTCATCCTTGTGTTTCTTCTTCGTCTTATGCTTCTTCTGATTATTGCGATTATCCCCTGAAGAGCTTTAACAATAAAGAAATGAAAAAGTTGTTTTTACAATCAGGATTTTCAATCTTTAAGTGAAGGTTTGGGAATCACGCTAGATATTGGGTGATATCTTGGTGATCCCCAAATATCATAACCCTTGTGCAAATGACCTCAATCCTAAAATTTAGAAGCCATATATTAATTTCTTGTATAAAGACTCATTTACACTGTGAAAAAATATTATTAATTATGTTTGAAATATTATTTGGGGGGGAAAAATTATATATATATATATATATATATATATATATATATAGTCAAATACAGTCAAATACAATGCAAAGAGAACAAGACAAATACAAATCATTGTTGTGCAGTTCAGATTGTGTTAAATAAAAAGAACAACAAAAATACAAAGCAAAAATAAAAAAATAAACATTATAATTTAAGAAACTATATATATATATATATATATATATATATATATATATATATATATATATATATATATATATATATATATTAATATAAAAACCTGTATTGTTGATTTTTATATATTTTTATGGAGTTATTTTGAATATTTGTGTTTTGTATAAATATTCGTTCGTTTATTTCAATCTTATTTTTTTATTCATTCAATCAATCATACTTAAATACATAACTTTTGAAACTGTTTTTCTCTAAACTTTTCCACGGACACCTCCTATTATAAAAACTGCCATCCCTAAAGGATTGTTTTGTTTGTAATGGTTTTCAGAACCTGTGTCCGTCTTTCGATCCTCCGTGTGATCGCGCTCTTCTGTGTCTGTGATCGCGGTCAGAGTCGCTGGAGCGGCCGGACTCTGGTCCTCGGTGTCGGCTCGGTTCTGCGGAACCTCCGCTGCTCCTGGAGCCGTCGCTGTCAGACCGCCCTCGTCTGCGAGAACCTTTCACGGGAGAGCGGTTCCGAGCATGTCTGTCCTCGGGCGAGCGGTTATGTCTACGGGACTTTTCTCCAGAACGGGACCGCGATCGGCTCCTACGAAACTTCTTCGTTTCCATGTTTTCAGGTCCTGACGGTGCCACGTCGCGTAAATAGGTAGTTACAGTGTTTGTAATAATAATAATAATAATAATGTCTCTCAAATACATTTTTCTATGATAATCCTTAGGGTGAAACGATATGACTTTATATTTGAAAAAAAAAATGCTTCGTTTGATTAGTAACCGAGTTTAACACAAATGTCCGTGTAATTTCTAGCAGGCGGTATGAAGGTTTCCAATGGGGTCCTTTTTGAGTCGCAGTGTTGACGGCACGTTTCTTCGTCATTTCAAGTTGAATCTGTTTTTTTTCTTCTTCTGATTTTAGATTATTTCTAGATCACAATAGACTGTATTGAGAGTGAGGAGTCACGTGCCGATTTGGGTGGTGTCAGCAAAAGTGGGACTATTTTGTTAATCAATGTATTATTAAATACAAATAAATCTATACTACTATACTAGAATTTTTTTCTTTTCTTTTCTTTTCTTTTCTTTTTTTTCACAGAGATTTCAAAATATTAAGTGCTCTTTTTTGTTCTTCAGGTTTTTTTTTCAGGTAAAGTGCGACACACATTTTTATCGAGTTTGTGCTTAGGTAATACAATTTCTCACAATACATTATACAAATATTTTTTTAAGTAAAATTTTTCTAAATGTAAAATAATAACTTTATAAAAATAAACATAGAGGATTGGGCTATTGAGCGTAAACTCATAAACACTTACTGTTTATGGATTTAAAACACTTCACCAACAGAAGCATTAATGTAAAGAATTATTAAAGCACTCCAACAAAAGTACAAACGTAAAGATTAAAACACTCCAACAGAGGTACAAAAACAACGACAATAGGTGGCATTTTCTGTAAAACAAAACAATTTATCACTTTAAGCAATTAATTATCTTTTAATATATAGGATTTCCCACTTTAGCTGAATGCAACTGTACCAATTTAACATTTTAAGGTAAACTGGTACAGTAACAAAACTTGATATTTAAAAAAAAAATGAATAAAATAAAGTTCACATCATTGCATAAAATTGAATAATCACATGAACACATGTAATACAAGTAATGTCATTTATATTGTAGATTGAAATACTGTTTGTATTGGAATTTAAATCTTATAAATTTTAACATAGACTTAAACTATGCTTTCTGAGACTTTCCAGCATGTGAGCGGTACACACCCATATGATTTACATTTGACCAATCAAATGTTGATATTCAAATTAAATACTGTTATTGCATCATTTTAACAGCACCCTTTATTATCATTTCTTTTAAAGAAAGCTTATTTGTCCCCTTTTAGCTGGTGTCCCACTTCTACAGATTTCACCATAATGAGTCTGATTCAGTTGCTTGTCAAATTCCACATTACCTTTGCATGAAAAAATGTGAACAATACCTCACGGTGATTAAATCGTCTAAGAACAAAAATGAAATTTTATGTTTGAATTTTTTTTCCTGTTTTTATTGTCAAACCCTTTTTCCAATTTACACCACATTCAGTCCCTTTCAATTTTTATTTTTTATTTTCTTTTCTGTTTTTTTTTTCTTGTTATTTGAAACTTGTTATTGTCTTCAGTGTAAGTACCTTTATCTGTCTGTTCACTTTTTTTCAGTATTCACACAGAGATGTAATTTTATATAGGGTTATGTGCATTTTATAATGTCCTTTAGTCTAAATATGATTACATAATTCAGATTGCATGTACTTCATTACTGCGCGTTGCTGGCTGCAAAAGAACTCTGTGCAGGAAGATGATCACTTTTTTCATCATAATTTTAATTGTAATTCTTTTGAGAGAAATCCCTCCATACTCTAAATATATTACTTGCTGATGTCTGCAAAATAGTGTTTGACTGCAGCACTTCAAACCACAGAGTGTTAGTGAGTGTGGTGACACGACTGATCTTTCCTGACTTCTGTTTTCATTTGTTTCATCCTTAGCAACAGTCATTACACAATGGTCTGTGTGTGTGTGTGTGCACTGTGCAGTAAAGTTATCTAAATATAAAAACCTCCCATGTGTGGATGTTTGAGAATGTTCTCTTTTGGGAAGATTAAAATGTATATTAAGTATTTAGTAATTGATTATTAGGCTACCTGGTGTGTTTGTGGTGGGAGAGTTATAAAGAGGCTCCTCGAGGGTAATTGCACACATATTCAACTTCCTGTTTTAAGAATACACCATCAGCCATCTTGATGTTTGCTACGATGGCAGTACATCACTTGTTTGTGTCCTTCATCCTTCTCCTTATCTCAAACACAGGTAATAAACTCAGTTATTGAATGTATACAATAATTACAATTTCTATCTCTTCTATCTATGTTTTGTTATTTTCTAGTGGTTTATGTGTGATGTTTGTAAAAGCAATTATATTTAGTTTGCCATAGTTCTACATCTCATCAAGGGGATCTTATTTTTAAATATTATAATTATTAGTTATTTTTGTTATATATGAATCACATATCACAGAAACATATATTTTATATCCATGCATTGATTCCTTGTCTCATGTTCTAGAGAGACCACATGTTTTAAATTGTAAAGAATAATCTCTGTTACATTAGGAATAGAAGACAAAAATGTTTATCTGACTAGTTTCTTAAAACACTGTTTGGGAGTTAAAGCACAAAATGCTTCTATAGCTATAGACAGGGTCGTGCACGGGGAGTGGCCTGGTGGTTAGAGCCACTGCACACTTTGCCCTCATCGGCTGAGTTGCCCCTCACCAATCCCCCATCAACCCCAGCTCAAAACGTTCTGTTCCCGCTCCGTGTTTTACTGCCCGCTCTGCAGCATTTCTCACAATCTGTGTGTGTGTGTGTGTGTGTGTGTTCTGCTCTCTGGAGTGGAGAGCACAGTTACAGTTGCATAAAATCCACATTTTAGTTTGATGTCTGATTCGCTGTATTAGTAATTTGATAGTTCGCTTTTATATTTCTGTTGGTAATGATTTGCTCTTTTTAAAATTGATAACAACAAAATATCCATGGTCTTTAATTAGAATGTCTAGAATCAAATTATTGTACCCGATCAGATCTAATATAAATAACACAAAATTCGCTGTTGTTGGCACACTTTGTAGACCAAAAAAAAAAAAAAAGCCTTCGCAAAAAAGAAGACATACAGTAGCTACAGAGAGAAGGAGTGAAGGTAGGCTGCTAGAGGTGGTTCAACATTACAAACATGAATACAAATCTGCAGCAAGCGAGCAAGACAATCTTTAGCAGTTTGTCACAATTTAATTCTTGTCATTAAGTATATTTCCTACTATAATCACTTGTCTTGTAAATACTTATAAAAGTATTCCTACCATTTTAAAGGATCAGAATGTATGACAAAGGGTTCTAAAAATATGGTTTCTTATTTTAAAAAAGTTTGCCCAGGGTTTGGGGTAAGTTGACCCAAGTTGAGTCAGTGGGTGAGATGCACCATCTGGGTGTAAAATGACCATCTAACCAAATCTGTTTAAAACCTATATGAAATAAATAATAATTAAAAAACTTACTTAATAATTTCCTTATTCAAACAGTGATATTTATTTTCATGAACAACATAACCATGATAAGTTTACATTTGAATATTTATTGTTTGCATTTCTGAAACAATATGTTGAGCACTAAAGTTGTAGCCTTCCTAAAATCAGACTAAACAGAGAGTTTGTTGGCCATTAGAGACTACAGGTGGAAAGATATATCTGATTATAATTCTATGAAAAGCATTTTCTGGTTCTTATCAGAGACTGATTTGGTGAACACTGTCCCTATCAAATAAACTACAAAATATGTATATAGGATTAACTAAATCAGTAATATCACATTAAAATACCAGTTTATAATTTAGAGGTTTAACTTAACTACAGTGCCTTATGGTGGGGTAATTAAAATGTTGACTCAATTTACCCCACAGGATTTGGCTCACTTTGCCATTTTGTAAAAAGCCTCAAATTAGATTTAATGTCACTATTGATGAGGATTGTATGATCTTTGAATAATATTTAGATATTTAAAGTGCATTTACTTAAACTATACTTGCAGTAGTTTCCACTTTCAACACAATCAAATATAGTTCAGAACTACTTTCTTACAATTAAAGTCCATTAAGTTATATAAAATTTTGCAGACTTTAAGTATACCAGTTTATTAATATGTAAAATATATATATATATATATATATATATATATATATATATATATATATATATATATATATATATATATATATAATATAATAATATAATATATATATATATATATATATATATATATATATATATATATATATATATATATATATATATTCAAATGTACTTGTAGTAAACTTTGCATGAAATGTATGTATTTCAAATTTTCATTTTGGCTGGGATAACTATTCTAATAAAATAATCAAATTCAAATTAACTGTGTGATATTTTATTTCACCACAATGGATTGTTATAAGGCTTTATTAATTTTCTCATCAGATGCACCCATGTTTTTATACATGAAATGGAATGAAATTGGTGCCAAAAATCCCAGACAGTAAGCAGCAAGCATGAAATCCATGCGGGCCAGATGTGGGCCGGTTCTGGGCCGAAACTGCTTGCTGTCTGGGAAGGTGCATGTGACTTTAAAAAAAAGAAATAAAATAATAATATTATAATAATAATAATAATATTAATGTTAAAATAGTGTTCAATAATACATGTGTGTACAAATTATTATTAAAATCAGTACACAAAGTCAGATCAAACTATGGTAAATTTTTGTTTTGGCCCTCCAAAAAAGTTGGTGAAATGTCACTTACGACCTTCTGGTCCTCACCCCTCGTAATGTACATTTACAGTAGTACATTTACAGTATATACATGTGCTGTTTATTTTTAATGTCGTCTGGAGTGTCATATAGTGCCAGAAATCAGCAAACACACATTTTACTTTTTCAGAATGGCTGCCAGTGGACAATAAAAATGTAGGTTGTTGTCTAACAATAACAACAATGATAAACCAATGTGTGACATGTATGTATGCATTGCCTTTGACCAAGGACATTTATTTTACTGTGAGTATAGCCTTAACGCATTGCTAAGATAATGATACTTATGATTTATGTCACTGAATGTGAGACAATGAGACGGAGTGAGATGGAGGTGTAAAATGTTCTGAACTGTGTGTTTCTCTCTCCTCAGGGTCCAGTGCTGAGATCTCTGTGTTTGTTCAGACGGGAGATTCTGTTCAGCTGGAAATACAGACACAAGAACTACCAGAGTTTGATCTTTTATCCTGGAGTAATGATAAATCAGAGAGTATAGTTACATATACAAGTGAAACTAAAAGAGTTAGACTCTACAAGGACAGAGTGGATTTAAATGATAAAACCTTCTCTCTGACACTGAAGAACACACAGAAGACAGACAGTGGACTCTACACAGCAAAAACAAGTGGAGAATCAAACAAGAATATTGTTACATACAGAGTATCTGTTATAGGTGAGTCTCGTTTCTTTGTGAGATTTTAAATATTTAAGCCAGCTTGTGGAAAATGTTTATTACAAATTAATCAGGTATTTCTGTAACTTCAATTAAAGCAAAAAACAAAAGTTGGACTCCTTCTCCCAGCGATTTTAACCTTTCACACAGAGAATGCGGATAAATAACATGGTTAAAGAAATGTTTCTGAATCATGTGCGTACTTTGCATTGTGCTTAGATTTTAATGTACAGTATAAAGCAGTATAAAGTCTTTATTTAACAAAATAAATGTTTAAACCTTTTTAAAATCACTAGGCTGTGAAACTGTGAATGTGATGGTGATCTTGGAGTAAATGTGTTTCAGACGCTGTGGAGGCTCCTGTCCTGACTGTGATCTCAAACCGGTCCAGCAGTGACTCCTGTACTGTGAACTTCAGATGCAGAACTCATGAGCTCAAGATTGACTCTAGCTATCAGAACAACAGCTGCTTACGAGAGGAAGTGACATCACAGATCAACACTCTCATCCTGTTCTGCAGTGAGGAGTCCATCATCTGTAACCACAGCAACCCTGTCAGCTGGAAAGAAGACAGAATAAACGTCACACAGCTCTGTGAAGGTAAATATCTGTTTCAACATCAATAACTAATCTTTATCTCACAACTCAAATCTCTGTTCTGAGTTTACACACTGCAAGCTGCATTTTCTAAATTTTTATTAAGTCATTTATTACGAATAAACAGATTTTTATGGTTCTTCCTCTTTTACTTTCCAGATAATGAAAGAAGATTCCCACTCTCCTATGCTTCATCTTCCATGACTGTGCTCATTATTGTGTGTGTTGTTGTGGGAGTGATAGTGTTTGCTGGTTTGGTCCTTTATTGTTACTGCAAAAATATAAAAGGTATGTCCATCTTATTAATACAGAAAAACTGATCTCGTATTTCTACCTAAAACAGTTTCTTTAGTAGGCTTTTCTTTAGTAGACTCCTTGCTATTTCTCTAAATGCACAAAATTATCTTGTTCTGAAAGAGATTAAAAAAAAATCTTTGCTTGTGTTCTGACTGCACTAAATCTTAGTTGTTGCCGACAAATACAGTGAGAAAACATGAAAAAAACTCACCTTTTTGAGTCTTAAATCTGACAGAATCAAATGCAAACAAACATTTCCACACAAGCTGTAATCTGAAAGTAAACTTATATTCTGACCTCTCAGGTGTCAAACAGGCTGAAGATACAGACTACGATGATGTTGAGGTGAGATCAAATGACTGTTCATCTCCATTCCTGCAGATAATACATGTGATGTCAAACTCAATACTGAATATTTACTGTGTTTCACATGACAGTCTGTGATGGTTTATTTTATTTCTCTTCAGACTCTGACCCAGAAGATGACAGGAGATACATGGACCACCGTCACCTACTGTACAGTAGGACAGTAATACAACCAAATGTCAAAAAGTATGGAATCACCCCTCTCAGATGTTCATTCAAAATTTCAAATGTTTAATTGTGTAGAGAAAAAACCAAGCACATATATGCCACAAAACAGTTTTCACTCAACAAAACAATATTCTGGCTGTATAAAACACTTAAAAAAACAACAAAGAAAGATTTCTTTAGTCAATTACAAGTGTGTTTACAGATCAAACAGAGGAAAAAAATATGGAATCACACAAATCTGAGGAAAATTATATGGAATCACCATGCACTTTGCATTTCTAAAACAAACACCTGTATCTGATGTGTTACATACAACTGCTAATTAGTCTGCAGTTAAAAAAGAGTGCTTGCACACATTAGTGATGTGTTGAACCAAGATGATAGACATAACTCATGGCTCCAACACGAGAGATGTCAGTTGAAACAAAGGAGAGGATTATCAAACTTCTCAAAGAAGGTAAATCTTCACGGAATGTTGCAAAAATGTTGGTTGTTCCCAGTCAGCTGTGTCTAAAATCTGGACCAAGTACAAATCAAATGGAAAGGTTGTAAAAGGGAAGCGTACTGGTAGACCAAGAAAGACATCAAAGCGCCAAGACAGAAAACTTAAAGCAATGTGCCTTGAAAACAGAAAATGCACAACAAAACAAATGAGGAACAAATGGGCAGAAAGTGGAGTTCATGTATGTGACCGGACTGTAAGAAATCGCCTAAAAGAAATGGGATTAACATACAGAAAAGCCAAACGAAAACCATCATTAACATCTAAACAGAAAAAAAACAACAAGGTTTCAGTGGGCTAAAGAAAGACAATCTTGGACTGTGGATGACTGGATGAGAGTTATATTCAGTGATGAATCACGAATCTGCATTGGGCAGGGTGATGATGCTGGAACTTTTTTTTGGTGCCGTTCCAATGAAATTTATAAAGACAACTGCCTGAAGAAAACATGCAAATTTCCACAATCATTAATGATATGGGGTTGTATGTCAGGTAAAGGTATGGGAGAGATGACAGTCATTACATCTTCTATAAATGCACAAGTTTATGTTGAGATTTTGGACACTTTTCTTATTCCATCAATTGAAAGGATGTTTGGTGATGGTAGCATTCTTTTTCAGGATGATAATGCATCGTGCCATAGGGCAAAATCTGTGAAAACATTTCTACAGGAAAGACATATAATGTCAATGGCATGGCCTGCAAATAGTCCGGACCTCAATCCAATTGAAAATCTGTGGTGGAAATTAAAGAAAATGGTCCACGACAAGGCTCCAACCTGCAAAGCTGATCTGGCAACTGCAATAAGACAAAGCTGGAGACAGATTGATGAAGTATACTGTTTGTCATTAGTTAAATACATGCCTCAGAGAATTCAAGCTGTTATAAAAGCCAGAGGTGGTGCAACAAAGTACTAGTAGTGTTTTTATTTGGTGATTCCATATAATTTTCCTCAGATTTGTGTGATTCCATATTTTTTTCCTCTGTTTGATCTGTAAAAACACTTGTAATTGACTCAAGTTATCTTTCTTTGTTGTTTTTTTAAGAGTTTTATACTATTTATATACACTTATTTATTTATATTGGTTTTTTCTCTACACAATTAAACCTTTGAATGAACATCTTCTGAGAGGGGTGATTCCATACTTTTTGCCAGGGGTTGTAGCTTCATCTGCTCATGACCGCTGAAGCTCAGACTGAACTGAGTTAAAAACACTCTGATGATTAACTGGACTCACAAACAGAGCTTCGAGTCTGAACCAGCTGACTCAATGACGCTTGTTGGAAATGTACAGGCACTCTTCAGTCAGTTACTGCAGAATGATTCTGGAATGTAGTCATGTGCACATTGTCTTTTTATGCTATTTGAACTTGGGTTTCTTGGCTAGGATTTAAATGAATAAGAAAATGTAAATGTAGTATTAAAAAACCTCTCCCCTTGTTAATTACAGGTTATGTTTTATAATACTTTACAATAAACTCGTTCTCTAATGAGCTCTGTGATACCTGAAGAATTCATGCCATCTCGACTACATTGTTCTCTTGTTTCTTTAAAAGGTATCAACTCATTTAATTCAGTCAGATAGTGTAGTTTCAACATCTACCAGCAGGAGCTGACAAAGTCACACTAACCAGATGAATTTATGACGTTATAGCTGTCAGTTTCACAGATGTAGGCTACTTGTGATCTAAGTCTAATTTAAGTCTAATTAGAAATGATTTCATAATTCAGATAAGGTGATTTATTACTGCTGGCCGCAGAAGAAGCTTTTCCTCTGACACAAATCTTTGTGAAACCGAAAGTGAAACTGAGAGAAATCTTAGTCAGAGTGAAACAGTGTTTCTTGACTATTGCAAACGGACACTTCACTGAGCTGTTTGCGGTGGGACATTTACTCGAGTGTCACTGCACAGATATATTCAACTTCCTTTTTCAAGAACACAACATCATCTGTCTTGATTTTTGCTACAATGGAAGTAGATCTACTTGGATCCTTCATTCTTCTCCTTATGTCTAACACAGGTAAAAACGAATTCAAATGTTTGAACAATAATCAAAATTTTGTTATACTATGATTGGTCATTCCTAGGTAAAAACAAAAGATGCACTTTAGTTGTAGGCCTACTGTCTTTTTGTAGTTTTTAGATGACATGAAGTGACGCGAGGTCATTGAAAACAGATGAGGGCTCTTACAGCTCGCGATCGAGGTGAAGTTCGCTGGATTTCTTCCACAAAATGAGCACACATTATTTTATAACGAACACCCAGTATTTTAATAGTAGCACTGCAAGCTTACTTCGTTTATGCAATCATCAATGTAAAAACTAAAGGTTCCTGGAGACACCTTTTGTGGTTCTTCACTTTGCCACACCGGAGGAACCCTCCATTTCCTAATTCCAGTTCGTTAATATTTACCCCCTCCTCCATTTTAATAATAATAAAATAAAGTGAAAAACTAAAGAAAATGCATATAAAACTTCGTTTATTGATAAACAGCAACAATATCTATCACAATCCCATTCATCGAAAGATCAGTGTTAATTGTTATAAACAAAAAATAAAACATTTACACCTTGACAAAACTGTAAACAAATAAATGTGACTCAAATATCTTTGTACATTAAATACATTTTCTACTCAAATACATTTCATGTACCTAAAAAACAACTGAAATAAATAAATTCAATTACAAATTTTAATGTAAAAATGTACAATGCAGTCAATAGTAACATTTTCTTTCCTGTTCTACATGGAAGTCACTGATTGGGAAAATTCACACAGGACATTTTAAGAAATTGATAGGTCTCAAGATAGCTGTATGTAGTTTAATAAACCTTTTCCAAGTTTCTTAGCAGCGGAAGTCATCATAGTTGGCTAAACTTTGAGAATAGTGAATGGGAGAGTACTACAAATATATATTTTTTTGCATTCTCATTTGCTCAAATAGTAAAAGAAAAACTCTAAGTGAAATGAAGTGACATTCAGCCAAGTATGGTGACCCATACTCAGAATTCGTGCTCTGCATTTAACCCATCCGAAGTGCACACACACAGAGCAGTGAACACACACGCACATTTTATATGTATACACACATGCAACAAACTCAGACTTACCTCATTTATCATACACAGTCCAGCACAGCAGGATCATTGTGTAACAGTTGGGGCAAGGCGAGGATTTCTCAGAAGATAATAATAAAAGAAGAAAAGGAAAAGAAGATTAATAAATTACAAATAATTGGATGTTTTTATTTCCATAATGAAATAAGCTGAAAGGGGCCATATGATGCGATTGTGAAAGTGAAACTACTTTGTTTGGCCTTCAAAAAGAGAACAAGACTAAAAATTGTGCTGTAGATCTAGTGTGTGAATATCAAATACATTTTTAATACATTTAAGAGTACTTTTCCAAGATTTTCTAGTGTTTTATTTTTAATGATGATTGTAAAAAAGCCATAACATTTAATCTACTTGAGATCTTATTCAATTTATTCAACATCTTATTCAACATGTCTGCTTAACTTGAACTGAAGTGAGATGGAGGTGTAAAATGTTCTGAACTGTGTTTCTCTCTCCTCAGGATTCAGTGCTGAGATCTCTGTGTTTGTTCAGTCGGGAGATTCTGTTCAGCTGGAAATACAGACACAAGAACTACCAGAGTTTGATGATTTATCATGGAAAAAAGAAAAAAACTTTAATATAGTTAAATATTTTGATAAAACTAAAGAAGTAAGACTACACTTTTCCTACAAGGACAGAGTGGATTTCAATGCTAAAACCTTCTCTCTGACACTGAAGAACATTCAGAAGACAGACAGTGGACTCTACACAGCACAAACACGTGGAGAATCAGACAACAATATTGTTACATACAGAGTATCTGTTATAGGTGAGTCTCATTTCTTTGTGAGATTATAAATACTTCAGACAGCTTGTGGCAATTTTTTTTATTTCGAATGAATCAGGTATTTCTGTAACTTCAATTAAAGCAAAAACAAAAGTTGGACTCCTTCTCCCGGCGATTTTAACCTTTCACACAGAGAATGCGGAACAATAACATGGTTAAAGAAATATTTTGAATGTGAATGTGAATATGATTGTGATGGTGATCTTGGAGTAAATGTGTGTTTCAGACGCTGTGGAAGCTCCAGCTCTGACTGTGAACTCAAGCCGGTTCAGCAGTGACTCCTGTACTGTGAACTTCACATGCAGAACTCATGAGCTCAAGATTGACTCTAGCTATCAGAACAACAGGTGCTCTCCACAGGAAGTGACATCACAGATCAACACTCTCATCCTGTTCTGCAGTGAGGAGTCCATCATCTGTAACCACAGCAACCCTGTCAGCTGGAAAGAAGACAGAATAATCATTACACAGCTCTGTGAAGGTAAATATCTGTTTCAACAACTAGTCTTTATCTCACAACTCAAATCTCTGTTTTTAATTTACACACTGCAAGCACCATTTTCTCTAATGATTTTTTAAGATATTTGTTATATGACTAATGTAAAATATAAATAGACTAATTATTGCAGTTCTTCATATTTTACTTTCCAGAGAATGAAAGACGACAAATGACGACAATTTACGATTTATCTTCCATTATTGTGCACATTATTGTGTGTGTTGTTGTGGGAGTGATAGTTCTTGCTGGTTTGGTTTTTTACTGTTACTACAAAAATACAAAAGGTATGTCCATCTTATTAATACTGAAAAACTGATCTCGTATTTGTACCTAAAACAATTTCTTTAGTAGACTCCTTGCTATTTCCCTAAAGGCACAAAATTATCTTGTTTTGAAATCAGTTTAAAAAAAATCTTTGCTTGTGTTCTGACTGCACTAAATCTTAGTTGTTGGCGACAAATACAATGAGAAAACATGCGAAAAATCTCACCTTTTTGAGTCTATCTGACAGAATCAAATGCAATCAAACGTGTTTCAAGCTGTAATTTGAAAGTAAACTTATATTCTGACCTCTCAGGTGTCAAACAGGCTGAAGATACAGACTACGATGATGTTGAGGTGAGATCAAATGACTGTTCATCTCCATTCCTGCAGATGTCAGATAATACATGTCATGTCAAACTCAATACTGAATATTTACACTGTTTCACATGACAGTCTGTGATGATTTATTTTATTTCTCGTCAGACCCTGACCCAGAAGATGACAGGAGATACATGGACCACTGTCACCTACTGTACAGTAGGACAGTAATAGCTTCATTTGCTCATGACCGCTGAAGCTCAGACTGAACTGAGTTAACTGGACTCACAAACAGAGCTTCGAGTCTGAATCTAACCAGCTGACTCAATGACTCTTGTTGGAAATGTACAGGCACTCTTCAGTCAGTTACTGCAGAATGATTCTGGAATGTAGTCATGCACATTGTGTTTTTATGCTATTTGAAATTGGGTTTCTTGGCCAGGATTTTCTTGAATAAGAAAATTTAAATGTAGTATTAAAAAACCTCTCCCCTTGTTAATTACAGGTTATATTTTATAATACTTTACAATAAACTCGTTCTCTTATGACCTCTGTGACTGTGATACCTGAAGAATTCATACCATCTCGACTACATTGTTCTCTTGTTTCTTTGAAAGGCATCAACTCATTTTGTTGATTTATTCAGTCAGATAGTGTAGTTTCAACATCTACCAGCAGGAGCTGACAAAGTCACGATAACCAGATGAATTTATGACGTTATCTTTCAGTTTCACAGATGTAGGCTACTTGTGATCTGTTTAAGTCTAATTTAAGTCTCATTACAAATGATTTCATAATTCAGATAACGTGATTTATTACTGCTGGCCGCAGAAGAAGCTTTTCCTCTGACACAAATCTTTGTGAAACCGAAAGTGAAACTGAGAGAAATAGTCAGAGTGAAACAGTGTTTCTTGACTATTGCAAACGGACACTGAACTGAGCTGTTTGCGGTGGGACATTTACTCGAGTGTCACTGCACAGATATATTCAACTTCCTTTTTCAAGAACACAACATCATCTGTCTTGATTTTTGCTACAATGGAAGTAGATCTACTTGGATCCTTCATTCTTCTCCTTATGTCTAACACAGGTAAAAACGAATTCAAGTGTTTGAACAATAATCAAAATTTTGTTATACTATGATTTGTCATTCCCAGGTAAAAACAAGAAATGCACTTTAGTTGTACTGTCTTTTTGTAGTTTTTAGATGACATGAAGTGACGCGAGGTCATTGAAAACAGATGAGGGCTCTTACAGCTCGCGATCGAGGCGAAGTTCGCTGGATTCCTTCCACAAAATGAGCTCACATTATTTTAGAACCAATTTTAATAGAAGCACTGCAAGCTAACTTCGTTTATGCAATCATCACTGTAAAAACTAAAGGTTCCTGGAGTCACCTTTTGTGGTTCTTCACTTTGTCACACCGGAGGAACCCTCTGTAGAGCAAGGGCTGGTTCTCTGAGGAACCCTTTTATTAAGAATTGGCAGGAACCACCTTGGGTTCTTCGAGGAACGATTTCCTAATTCCAGTTCTTTAATATTTACCCCCCCCCCCCCCCAATTTTTATAATAATAAAATAAAGTTAAAAACTAAAGAAAATGCATATAAAACTTAGTTTATTGATAAACAGCAACAATATCCATCACAATCGATTTCATGGAAAGATCAGTGTTAATTGTTATAAACAAAAAATAAAACATTTACACCTTGACAAAACTGTAAACAAATAAATGTGACTCAAATATCTTTGTACATTAAGTACATTTTCTACTCAAATACATTTCATGTACCTAAAAAAAATAATACAATTGAAATAAATAAATTAAATTACAAATTTTAAGAAAATTTGATGTACAATGCAGTCAATAGTAACATTTTCTTTCCTGTTCTACATGGACGTCACTGATTGGGAAAATTCACGCAGGACATTTTAAGAAATTGATAGGTCTCAAGGTAGCTGTATGTAGTTTAATAAACCTTTTCCAAGTTTCTTAGCAGCGGAAGTCATCATAGTTGGGTAAACTTCGAGAACAGTGAATGGGAGAGTACTACAAATATATATATTTTTTGCATTCTCATTTGCTCAAATAGTAAAAGAAAAACTCTAAGTGAAGTGAAGTGACATTCAGCCAAGTATGGTGACCCATACTCAGAATTCGTGCTCTGCATTTAACCCATCCAAAGTGCACACACACAGAGCAGTGAACACACACGCACATTTTATATGTATACACACATGCAACAAACTCAGACTTACATCATTTATCATACACAGTCCAGCACAGCAGGATCATTGTGTAACAGTTGGGGCAAGGCAAGGATTTCTCAGAAGATAATAATAAAAGAAGAAAAGGAAAAGAAGATTAATAAATTACAAATAATTGGATGTTTTAGAAGGGTTTCTGATGTGTCTCTGCAACTGTTTACTTATTTACAGACCTCCAAAAGATGGGGTATGTATGTCCAGAGAGGTCTTTTTTTATTTTGTCAGGCAGCAACAGCATTTGTAACTGTCCACTGCCTCACATCTGAAGTGTCCACTACAGAACCGCATTTCTTTATTAACTGCTGAATAAAAAAAGAATCCTTTTGTAACTGTTTTATTCAGTTCAGTGTAACAGTGTAACAGTGAAAAATGTTCATGATATCTACCTTTTAAAAAGCAGGGTGAAGCACATGTGCATTACATAAATATTTAAAATATATTGCAGTAGGTCTACATTACAGGTTATAAATAAGATACCTACTTTAAACCTACTAAAATAATAATTTTACTATGTTCTCATACAAAGTAAACATAAGATACTCTAAAATTGAAATATGTATGTTTTCTGTAAATACACTTAAATGTCACAAAAAGTATACAGTACTTGTGTTTTACCATAAAGCGTAACTATCTTATATCTATTATCAACATACTTATAGAATACTTTTCAAAAATATATTTAAATTCTATTTAATACAATTTAATACACTTCAAGTATGTTAGGATTAAAATTGTGCTGTAGATATAGTGTGTGAATTTCAAGTACATTTTTAATACATTTAAGACTTTTCCTCCAAGGTTTTCTAGTGTTTTATCTTTAATAATGTTTGTAAACATTTAGTCTCCTTTAGATCTTATTCAATTTATTCAACATGTCTACTTAACATGAACTGCAGTGAGATGGAGGTGTAAAATGTTCTGAACTGTGTGTTTCTCTCTCCTCAGGGTTCAGTGCTGAGATCTCTGTGTTTGTTCAGACGGGAGATTCTGTTCAACTGGAAATACAGACACAAGAACTACCAGAGTTTGATGATTTATCATGGAGTAATGATAAATCAGAGAGTATAGTTAGATATACAAGTGAAACTAAAAGAGTTAAACTTCACTCTTCCTACAAGGACAGAGTGGATTTAAATGCTAAAACCTTCTCTCTGACACTGAAGAACATTCAGAAGATAGACAGTGGACTCTACACAGCAAGAACAAGTGGAGAATCAAACAAGAACATTGTTACATACAGAGTATCTGTTATAGGTGAGTCTCGTTTCTTTGTGAGATTTTAAATATTTAAGCCAGCTTGTGGCAAATTTTTATTACAAATTAATCAGGTATTTCTGTAACTTCAATTAAAGCAAAAAAACAAAAGTTGGACTCCTTCTCCCAGCGATTTTAACCTTTCACACAGAGAATGCGGATAAATAACATGGTTAAAGAAATGTTTTTGAATCATGTGCGTACTTTGCATTGTGCTTAGATTTTAATGTACAGTATAAAGCAGTATAAAGTCTTTATTTAACAAAATAAATGTTTAAACCTTTTTAAAATCACTAGGCTGTGAAACTGTGAATGTGATGGTGATCTTAAAATAAATGTGTTTCAGACGCTGTGGAGGCTCCTGTCCTGACTGTGAACTCAAACCGGTCCAGCAGTGACTCCTGTACTGTGAACTTCACATGCAGAACTCATGAGCTCAAGATTGACTCTAGCTATCAGAACAACAGATGCTCTCCACAGGAAGTGACATCACAGATCAACACTCTCATCCTGGACTGCAGGGAGGAATCCATCATCTGTAACCACAGCAACCCTGTCAGCTGGAAAGAAGACAGAATAAACATTACACAGCTCTGTGAAGGTAAATATCTGTTTCAACATCAATAACTAATCTTTGTCAGGCAGCAACAGCATTTGTAACTGTCCACTGCCTCACATCTGAAGTGTCCACTACAGAACCGCATTTCTTTATTAACTGCTGAATAAAAAAGAATGCATGGATCATTTTGTAACTGTTTTATTCAGTTCAGTGTAACAGTGTAACAGTGAAAAATGTTCATGATATCTACCTTTTAAAAAGCAGGGTGAAGCACATGTGCACTACATAAATATTTAAAATATATTGCAGTAGGTCTACATTACAGGTTATAAATAAGATACCTACTTTAAACCTACTAAAATAATTATTTTACTACGTTCTCATACAAAGTAAACATAAGATACTCTAAAACTGAAATATGTATGTTTTCTGTAAATCATGCGCGTAATTTGCAGGGGGGTTACGGGGGTCATGACCCCCCAAAAATCAGATCCAACTAATATAACCCCCTCAATATCATAACATCATTCAGATTAAAATAATATGAAATATTCAGAATGAATACTTTTGTTCATTTTCTTTATTAATTTCATTTGCCAGCAAGAAAGATAGTATCATATTTTAAATAATCTGTAATGTAAATTAGCATGTTACCTTTTACACAAGAAAATTATTCATATGCCGCGAGTTTAACCCCCCCAATGGTAGACCCAAAGTTACGCCCTTGCTGTAAATACACTTAAATGTCACAAAAAGTATACAGTACTTGTGTTTTACCATAAAGCGTAACTATCTTATATCTATTATCAACATACTTATAGAATACTTTTCAAAAATATATTTAAATTCTATTTAATACAATTTAATACACTTCAAGTATGTTAGGATTAAAATTGTGCTGTAGATATAGTGTGTGAATTTCAAGTACATTTTTAATACATTTAAGACTTTTCCTCCAAGGTTTTCTAGTGTTTTATCTTTAATAATGTTTGTAAACATTTAGTCTCCTTTAGATCTTATTCAATTTATTCAACATGTCTACTTAACATGAACTGAAGTGAGATGGAGGTGTAAAATGTTCTGAACTGTGTGTTTCTCTCTCCTCAGGGTTCAGTGCTGAAATCTCTGTGTTTGTTCAGACGGGAGATTCAGTTCAGCTGGAAATACAGACACAACAACTACCAGAGTTTGATCTTTTATCCTGGAGTAATGATAAATCAGAGAATATAGTTAGATATACAAGTGAAACTAAAAGAGTTAAACTTCACTCTTCCTACAAGGACAGAGTGGATTTAAATGCTAAAACCTTCTCTCTGACACTGAAGAACATTCAGAAGACAGACAGTGGACTCTACACAGCAAGAACAAGTGGAGAATCAAACAAGAACATTGTTACATACAGAGTATCTGTTATAGGCGAGTCTCGTTTCTTTGTGAGATTTTAAATATTTAAGCCAGCTTGTGGCAAATTTTTATTACAAATTAATCAGGTATTTCTGTAACTTCAATTAAAGCAAAAAACAAAAGTTGGACTCCTTCTCCCAGCGATTTTAACCTTTCACACAGAGAATGCGGATAAATAACATGGTTAAAGAAATGTTTTTGAATCATGTGCGTACTTTGCATTGTGCTTAGATTTTAATGTACAGTATAAAGCAGTATAAAGTCTTTATTTAACAAAATAAATGTTTAAACCTTTTTAAAATCACTAGGCTGTGAAACTGTGAATGTGATGGTGATCTTGGAGTAAATGTGTGTTTCAGACGCTGTGGAGGCTCCTGTGCTGACTGTGATCTCAAACCTTTTCAGCAGTGACTCCTGTACTGTGAACTTCACATGCAGAACTCATGAGCTCAAGATTGACTCTAGCTATCAGAACAACAGATGCTCTCCACAGGAAGTGACATCACAGATCAACACTCTCATCCTGTTCTGCAGTGAGGAGTCCATCATCTGTAACCACAGCAACCCTGTCAGCTGGAAAGAAGACAGAATAAACATTACACAGCTCTGTGAAGGTAAATATCTGTTTCAACATCAATAACTAATCTTTGTCAGGCAGCAACAGCATTTGTAACTGTCCACTGCCTCACATCTGAAGTGTCCACTACAGAACCGCATTTCTTTATTAACTGCTGAATAAAAAAGAATGCATGGATCATTTTGTACCTGTTTTATTCAGTTCAGTGTAACAGTGTAACAGTGAAAAATGTTCATGATATCTACCTTTTAAAAAGCAGGGTGAAGCACATGTGCACTACATTAATATTTAAAATATATTGCAGTAGGTCTACATTACAGGTTATAAATAAGATACCTACTTTAAACCTACTAAAAGAATAATTTTACTACGTTCTCATACAAAGTAAACATAAGATACTCTAAAATTGAAATATGTATGTTTTCTGTAAATACACTTAAATGTCACAAAAAGTATACAGTACTTGTGTTTTATCATAAAGCGTAACTATCTTATATCTATTATCAACATACTTATAGAATACTTTTCAAAAATATATTTAAATTCTATTTAATACAATTTAATACACTTCAAGTATGTTAGGAGTAAAATTGTGCTGTAGATATAGTGTGTGAATTTCAAGTACATTTTTAATACATTTAAGACTTTTCCTCCAAGGTTTTCTAGTGTTTTATCTTTAATAATGTTTGTAAACATTTAGTCTCCTTTAGATCTTATTCAATTTATTCAACATGTCTACTTAACATGAACTGAAGTGAGATGGAGGTGTAAAATGTTCTGAACTGTGTGTTTCTCTCTCCTCAGGGTCCAGTGCTGAGATCTCTGTGTTTGTTCAGACGGGAGATTCGGTTCAGCTGGAAATACAGACACAAGAACTACCAGAGTTTGATCTTTTATTCTGGAGTAATGATAAATCAGAGAATATAGTTACATATACAAGTGAAACTAAAAGAGTTAGACTCTACAATGACAGAGTGGATTTAAATGATAAAACCTTCTCTCTGACACTGAAGAACATTCAGAAGACAGACAGTGGACTCTACACAGCAAGAACAAGTGGAGAATCAAACAAGAACATTGTTACATACAGAGTATCTGTTATAGGTGAGTCTCGTTTCTTTGTGAGATTTCATGTGTTTCTGCATAGCAGAAAATTCATTAGCATAATTGTTGTACATTTTTCATTTATTTTTTTACAATTTGCAAATTTAAACCAGCTTGTGGTACATTGTCTTTATTGTAGGATTTTGTCTGCTATACTGCAAATACTGAAAAATAAAAAATTGCTCATATAATATACCTGAATGTTTATGATGTGTGTTGTGTTTAGATGTGAATGTCTACTGCACCACTGATATGATTGTGATGGTGATCTTGGAGTAAATGTGTGTTTCAGACGCTGTGGAGGCTCCTGTGCTGACTGTGATCTCAAACCTTTTCAGCAGTGACTCCTGTACTGTGAACTTCACATGCAGAACTCATGAGCTCAAGATTGACTCTAGCTATCAGAACAACAGATGCTCTCCACAGGAAGTGACATCACAGATCAACACTCTCATCCTGGACTGCAGGGAGGAATCCATCATCTGTAACCACAGCAACCCTGTCAGCTGGAAAGAAGACAGAATAAACATTACACAGCTCTGTGAAGGTAAATATCTGTTTCAACATCAATAACTAATCTTTATCTCACAACTCAAATCTCTGTTCTTGGTTTAGACACTGGAAACAGCATTTTCTAAATTTTTATTAAGTAATTTACTACGAATAAACAGGTTGTTACAGTTCTTCTTTTTTACTTTCCAGATAATGACAGACGATTCCCACTCTCCCATGGTTAATCTTCCATGACTGTGCTCATTATTGTGTGTGTTGTTTTGGGAGTGATAGTTCTTGCTGGTTTGGTCCTTTACTGTTGCTGCAAGAATAAAACAGGTTTGCCTCCTCAAATTTACTGAAGTAAATAATCTAATATTTAAACCTGAAACAGATTATGTCGTACTAAAATATTGTTTAGTGCTTAAAGGGTTAGTTCATCCCAAAATGGAAATTCTATCATTAATTTCTCACCCTTGTGTTGTTCCAAACCCATAAGACCTTCCTCATCATAATAAACAAAGCACAGATGTGCGTACAATGTAAGTAAGGGATTCATTTCTTAGTGTGTACAGTTTCAGTGATTATAATGATACTTTGGTTTGTTTTTTAGAGTGTGATAGATCAAAGTTAGTGATAATGTCATCTCTGTACATCATTTATTCACCGTTTGAATAACCATGGGAAGGAAAAGTTAGGCCTTTATAATGATCAATTTCTAGTTTTAATTCAATTACAAACACATTAAATACAAATTCAGTTACTTTAAACATATTTTACTAGCCTACATAACATGTCTGGTTCTTGTCTAGAAAGTCAGGTTTATGATGTCTGTAGTTAATAGATTTGGCTGCTTTTATCCTTATCTGGTTCACCCTCAGCCTATAGTCAGAGAGCTCTCTGATTTAATCAAAAATACCTTCATTTGTGTTCCAAAGATGACAGAAGGGTTTGGAACGACATTAGAGTGAGTAATTAATGACAGAATTGTCATTTTGGGGTAAACTAACGCTTTAATGATACTTTTTAATGATACTGTTCAGGCTGATATTTGATTGGTCTGAAGGATATTAAACCAAGATACATCATTGTGTGTTTTGTTTCCCCTTATTTTATAGATTTAGGTTTATAATTCATTTTCAACGTAAATATGAAATTTAAATGCCCAAAATGACCTTGTTTCAAATATATATATATTTTCACATCTTTGCTTTTGTACTTACTAAAGTAAGATTTTACTGTTGGCAACAAATACCCAACTCATGATTTGAAATTTCATACAGTTATTGTTTTATACAGTCTGACTAATAGGTTTCATTTGAGTCCTACAGAGACTTTCTTGCAATGTCTAACATTCCTTTTTATAGTAAGATATTTTATGATTCCATTTAATTATATATTCATTTATAATTATCACTTAAGACATTTATATGCTCCTTTCATTGATTTATTAATTGATAATTCATTTATATTATATTATATGATAATAAGTTTTTTTTTTTTTTTTGTTACATTATTTTAACAATTGCTATTAGGGGCCGAGCACAAGTCAGGTGATATGAAATGTGTGTGTGTTTTTTTTTTTTTTTTTGCTTATAATTTATGCATGTTTTGACCAAAGATTTGACTTTAGATTTGGTGCAGATTGGACATGCATGCAGCACCAATATGCGTGCATATAGGGAATTTGGTGAAATATAACAAACCCCCTTGTGGGGCAACACATGCGTCAGACATTTGACGAGTAGGTAGTGAGACTGTGTTGTGTGGGGATGCTTGTGTATGTCCTAAAATGGAAATATTTTTCAAATGTATATTTAGTACTTTATGATTATAATTAGCTTCATATAAACCACCAGAAGTCTATATATTGCTTTCATTTAAATGTCTACTGTAATTGCATGTATCCGAGGGCCTTGATCATAACAGGTGTGCATTAAGAATGATTATTCCTTTAATAAAATTATTAATATATGTTCTATTTGTCCTTGTATAATCCATATGATTCCAGAACACTGTTCAATATTTTTAGGGTTTTACCATGTTACATATAGCAACCGAGAAATCTAACATTTTGAGGCTGAAATTTGACCGAATTAACTGCAATAAAAAATGTTTCCACAAAACCTGTAATCTGTGGAGTAAACTTAAATTCTTACCTCTTAAGTGCCAAACAAGCTGATGATACAGACTACGATGATGTTGAGCTGAGATTCAAATGACCTGGTTTAATCCAGGTTAAATTTTGCTAATATCTTGCCTATGCTAATTTTAGCTATAAATTAAATACAATTTGCAGTTGTATCCAACTAAATGAATCGTCTGGAGGTCACTTTCGTCTCCTGTGAAAAGGGAGTCCCGTTGAAAGGGGTATCCCGATGTCGCTCATTGGCTGGAAGTTCAGTAGTCGCTGAAGTGACGTCTTGGGTAGCCCTGGTTGGGCGTTGGCTGAAGACGGAGTTGTTTGCGGGTTGAAGTTGAAACTCGAAGTTACAAAACTTAACTCAGAACACGAAACTCTCAAACGGAAAAGAAAAGAAATAAAGTTTGACGAGACTAAGTGGTGTTTCTTCTCATCGTGGTTAAGTAGCAGCAGGTGTGCAGACTGAAGCACGCTGGAACCGCGCTCAAAGAACAGTGATGACAAACAGCATGGCTAAAAGCTAAAGCTAAGAAGCAAAGCTAAAAGCTAAAACTAAAAGCAGACATGACTAATAGCAGAAGCATAGCTAGAGACTAAAAGCTAAAGACTAAAAGCAAGATTTTATGGTGTCCTAAGTTTTTAAACTGGCCTGTTTGCCACACCTCAAATGTTGTCTTGACCAATCAGATATTGTCTTGGCTCGGGGGTATCATAAATCATATGTTTATCTTACCAAGCATGTGGTCCGAATTTTCCTGCTCTGGCAGGGTCTAATTTTGGACATGATTCCTATAACACGAATATGGTACATTTGACAAATAATTGATTGTCTGGACAATTTCAAGCAAGCAGATTCAATTATATAGATACTAGACATGACTATGTATCCTTAAGCTATCCCATAGTTATCAAAAGACATACACAATAAGTGATTATAACATGATAGTCGAATGTGTGGGCTAAACATAAATGAATATGGAGTGAAGCGATGGACTGATTCATTTAGAAGTCTTTTTGAGTTCATTCTGGTCCATATATATGTACAAAAGACAGTTTCTTTGCCATTCTCTTGACAAATATTTATGTGGAGACCAGAGGTTCAAATCCCCCCCATAGGAATATCAGTCTGGCTCTGCTGGGTGGGGGAAGTGTTTAAGGAAGTGTTTAACTCTCATGGGTTTACATGTGATTACATGTGATGTCCGACGTTGCATCTCACTTACGAACAACAAATTTGACAATCTCTTCTCCGAATTGAAATTGTCAATAATTGTTCTAGTGGTGTTAATGTTGAAAGCTGTTCTGTGAAAGCGTTGGTTGGTTGGTTATCTTGCTTGCTTGGGACTTGTGGCACAGAATGTTTTATGACTTCCTGAGGAATTCGGCTCGTGTTTCAAACACAGCCCTGATCGACTCTTTAATTTGTCTGGTTCGAGTCATTTCTGTTACACCATCGATAATAAAGACAGGACAAATTGGATCACCTGTTGCTGTGGTAAGTGTTAGTCATCTCAAAACATAACGGAACATTAGCCATACTGTAACAGTGCCATGCTAATGTAATATAACCTTAGTAGTGACACTATTATGTGAATAGGGGCTCCGTGTATCCCGTTTATTGTTATTGTTTTGTTGTAATGAACACACTGCTTGTGATCATTATAACAAAATCACTTACTTGGTGGACAGCTGACCATAAGGTTCACTCGGCATGGGGCGTTTCATCCAGTTGATCTTGTCACAATGGAAAAAAAAAAAAAAAAAACGACAACTGCCGGGTGTATTAGGGCAGAGAAATCTTCCGTGGTAGTGACGCATATATTTTAATTGTAATCAAGTCTTGACATTGATGGCAACACCCGGTCCCATTCATTACAACAAAGGCACTTGGTTTCTGTCGGCATAGGTTGGTATGTTCCACATTTACACCACCAGTCCGTGTTCGTTCTGATTCTCCCTTTGACATCAATCTGTTCGGCATCTTGTCTTACAGCTTCCAAAGTTTGTAACTCCTCGTCTGTGTATTCTGGCTCAAAACTATATGGTTCTGGATCTTGGTTTGATACACAGTAAAATTTCTCTGAGTCTGACAATTCCTCAAAGTCAGCCATGATCACGAGTCACGTCTAGCTAGTTAGTCACTTTTGTTTTGTTTACGGAACCATCAACAGGGCGTCTCGTGTGCTGCGCTAATTACTCCGCCCAAGTAGCCACTCCACCCAAGTAACGTTAGCTGTGCTTCTATGCCTAGTGAGAATATAGTTCTACCAGAAAGACTCGGGAGATAGAAGGATGTACGAAGCATACATTTATTGACAGCTCAGCGACCACAATTATACATTTCTTTGGCGGAAGGCCCCGTCCATGGTTCGTAATCCGAGGGTAGCGAATCTGCATTTCCTGCCTGAAGACGAAGGCAGGGGCGCAGCCGACCCCCAAAATTAGGTGGATTATGAGACCTCCAGACGGGGCCAGCCTTCCCCCCAAAAAGTAGATGAAGTATACCCACCAGTTGTGAATCCTAAGGTTCCTGGAAGATATAGAAAGAAGAGAGCATGACCAGTATAATGACATTAGATTAAACTTCTTGTAAGTTTTTACAGAAATAGCCGCAGTAGGCCAGACACAGACAGCCACGATAGGCAGGCACAGACAGGCCTCGATAGACCAACATAAATAGCCACGATAGGCAGGCACAGACAGGCCTCGATAGACCAACAGAAATAGCCACGATAGGCAGACACAGACAGGCCTCGATAGACCAACAGAAATAGCCACGATAGGTAGACACGGACGGGCCCGATAGGCCGAACATAAATAGCCACGATAGGCCAGACGCAGACAGCCACGATAGGCAAACGCGGACAGGCCCCAATTTGCCGAACATAAATAGCCACGATAGGCCAGACGCAGACAGCCACAATAGGCAGACGCAGACAGGCCTCGATAGACCGTACAGAAATAGCCATGATGGCCAGACACAGATAGGCCTCGATAGACCTTACAGAAAAATAGCCATGATAGCCAGACACGGACAGGCCTCGATAGACCAACGGAAATAGCCGCAATAGGCCATACGCAGACAGCCACGATAGGCAGACACGGACAGGCCTCGATAGACCATGATTAGCCACGATAGGCAGACGCAGACAGGCCTCGATAGACCGTACATAAATAGCCACGATAGGCCAGACGCAGACAGCCACAATGGCAGACGCAGACAGGCCTCAATAGGCCGTACAGAAATAGCCACAATAGGCAGACACAGGACAGGCCTCAATACACCGTACAGAAAAATAGCCATGATGGCCGGACACGGACAGGCCTCGATAGACCGTACAGAAATAGCCACGATAGGCAGACACAGACAGGCCTCGAAAGTCCGTACAGAAATAGCCACAAAGGCCAGACATGTACAGGCCTTGATAGACCATACAGATATAGTAACACCACCACCAGTAATTGCATGAATTTACCTGATTAGTTACAGGAGAGCTTGCTGAGCTTCAATAATGGTTTTGAATCAGGTCTGATGTATGATTCAAATGCTGAGGAAGACCATCTGCCCATGATCTTAACAGCTGATGTAGAGATCCCTCGTTCAGCTGCTGAAGTAGCTGCCCCAATTCTGAATGAATGGCCAGTAGATAGACTGCAGCTTTGAGAACAGTGGTTAAATGAGTTCTAAAACAGGCCTTGGAAAGGGGTGCTCCGTTAGGTAAAATAGAGCTGGTGCGTTTTTAGAAGTTCTAGGTCGGATTTTAAGAAATTTCACCATGCAGTGAATGAACCAACACCAGTAGATGCGCGAAATAAACAAGCCTTGATTGTAGCTTAACCCCTTAACTGTCACTCCCCAATTTTTTTTTTTTTTTTTTTTTTTTTAGTAAGTTGACGTATCAAAAGTTAAGTTTACAATACGCATAATCGAATTGACTTAAGCTTACTAGCACACATTGCTAATCGCTAATCTTGTGTAAACAATTAAACATTGTTTGTCTTAGTAATCTTATCAAATTCTGAACATCCACTCTGTAACGAATAATTTTTCTGATGACGTCAGTTTGACAGCATGAGCAGAACCTCCTTAACGCGCCCCTCCAGCCGTTAGTTAGCTATGAGTGATGGGCGGTCACACTGCACTTTCTCTCCATTGACTTCCATTCATACCATAGACAGTAAAAGAAATGGACACAGCGACCCCATTGGAACTCAACTGAGACAAGTGAAGCCCATTTTTAGCGTTTTTTAGCACTTCCGTTTCTGACGCGCAGACTCAAACTAAGCTTGATGACGTCAGCAACCTGTCTGACAGATGTAAATCTTCTAGTAACGGTGCGTGAAAACTGCCATCGTTAATCTTGCAGAGACGGCGAGCTTGAGCGGGGAGTTCTTTGGCGTGAGTCAGCAGGAGTAAGTATTCTGATTAATTATTTTGTATAGTATTTTAAAATGTAACGCCAGTACGCCATATAAAGTTAATTGCCTGCGAGCTTCTCCTCCTGTCTGTACGGTAATGCGACAGGGAGTCACGTGGTGATGACGCAATCGTTAGCCTATTTTTACAAAAACTGTTTCTATGGGGCCATAATGTAACATGGAAGATAATGGAGCCCTTTATACATTGTCGTGTATCTTTAGAAATAAATAATGGACAAACAGAATCTTTAAACGCCTCAGATGTAAAGTTATTCGCTGTCAAAGTGACGCCAAAATGAATGGGAGTCAATGGGAATGCTAACGCAAGTGAAGTTCTGCTACAAGATGGCGGCACCCGGCCGACTTCAACTTCCGGTCGACTTCCTTGCCACCTGATTCATACGCATGCGAATGCGTCAGACCGGAAACGCAAGCTTATGCGAAAATTTCGCATTTCGCTGCGTTCCAAAGTTCCAGTTTGGTGAACTCTGACCTGGGAATTTGCATAACGTGAGGATGTGGACCAGTAGAAGAGCCATACATTGCTCCATGACCTCTCTGTACAAAAATTCAAAAAGGAAGCGCTATATAACTTAGCTGTTGCGCAGCGTCCTATTTTATAATACATTAGAAGATTTATAAAGTAAAAGAAGCTGCATGGTTTATAGTGTCGACGGGAACAGATGATATGTTGGAATGAAGACGTTATATATATATATATATATATACACACTTTTTTTTTTTCCTCCCCTTAGGGTGCATATATTTATAGAGAGAGATACAGAGTAACGTTACGATATAATAAAACGCTTTAAGACACAGTGCTAGCAAGCACATGTTAATCCATCTTGTGATAATTGAGGGGAGACCGTTTTATCTTGCTCCCGCCCATATTCGCAGTGGCGTTCGAAATAATTTCGCATGTTTAAAGTCTAGTGTGACCGCGCCTTGAGACGGAGACCAGGAGCGCAAACAAACCATGCCTGCTAATTAATATCCGGTTTAAACTGGAGATATGTCACTACGCTGAAATAAGGTCAGCAGCAACTCATGTCACGTGGAGTTATATGCCTGCTGACTGAGCATTGAGCCGAATCTTACCTACGACTCCAAAGAAAGGGTCCATATACACTTCAGCTTGGTAAATCCAGTGTTCATAATGCAGTCCAAGAGTAAGCCATGTGAAGATGAGGTGAGAGCAGCGGTTCCCTGCATCTGCAACCATAGAATCCCATTAGAGTATGAACTTTTCAGGAATAACGCAAATGAAAAAGACTGAATAAACAAAGATTAAAGCATAGGATTAAAACAGCGAATCTCAAGTGTGCTAGACAGAGCCTCTTTTTTTTTTTTTTTTTCAGAAATGCAAAAAGATTGTAGCGTTTATGATGAGCCTTAAAGTGCCTCATTATCAATCAATCAATCACCTTTATTTATATAGTGCTTTAAACAAAATACATTGCGTCAAAGCACTGAACAACATTCATTTGGAAAACAGTGTCTCAATAATGCAAAATGATAGTTAAAGGCAGTTCATCATTGAATTCAGTTATGTCATCTCTGTTCAGTTGAAATAGTGTCTGTTTTTACTTGCAATCAAGTCAATGATATCGCTGTAGATGAAGTGACCCCAACTAAGCAAGCCAGAGGCAACAGCGGCAAGGAACCGAAACTCCATCGGTGACAGAATGGAGAAAAAAACCTTGGGAGAAACCAGGCTCAGTTGGGGGGTCAGTTCTCCTCTGACCAGACGAAAACCAGTAGTTCAATTCCAGGCTGCAGCAAAGTCAGATTGTGCAGAAGAATCATCTGTTTCCTGTGGTCTTGTCCCGGTGGTCGTCTGAGACAAGGTCTTTACAGGGGATCTGTATCTGGGGCTCTAGTTGTCCTGGTCTCCGCTGTCTTTCAGGGCAGTAGAGGTCCTTTCTAGGTGCTGGTCCACCATCTGGTCTGGATACGTACTGGATCCGGGTGACTGAAGTGACCCTCTGATCTGGACACAGACTGGATCTCGTGGCCACGGTGACCTCGGAACAAGAGAGAAACAGACAAATATTAGCGTAGATGCCATTCTTCTAATGATGTAGAAAGTACGGTGTTATGTGAAGTGTTTCCGGTCCCGATTCTTTAACGGATTTGGATATTAAAAGCATATTAGTATGTTATGTGTATGCCAGGTTAAAGAGATGGGTCTTTAATCTAGATTTAAACTGCAATCAATCAATCAATCACCTTTATTTATATAGTGCTTTAAACAAAATACATTGCGCCAAAGCACTGAACAACATTCATTTGGAAAACAGTGTCTCAATAATGCAAAATGATAGTTAAAGGCAGTTCATCATTGAATTCAGTTATGTCATCTCTGTTCAGTTGAAATAGTGTCTGTTTTAATTTGCAATCAAGTCAATGATATCGCTGTAGATGAAGTGACCCCAACTAAGCAAGCCAGAGGCGACAGCGGCAAGGAACCGAAACTCCATCGGTGACAGAATGGAGAAAAAAACCTTGGGAGAAACCAGGCTCAGTTGGGGGGTCAGTTCTCCTCTGACCAGACGAAACCAGTAGTTCAATTCCAGGCTGCAGCAAAGTCAGATTGTGCAGAAGAATCATCTGTTTCCTGTGGTCTTGTCCTGGTGCTCCTCTGAGACAAGGTCTTTACAGGGGATCTGTATCTGGGGCTCTAGTTGTCCTGGTCTCCGCTGTCTTTCAGGGCAGTAGAGGTCCTTTCTAGGTGCTGGTCCACCATCTGGTCTGGATACGTACTGGATCCGGGTGACTGAAGTGACCCTCTGATCTGGACACAGACTGGATCTCGTGGCCACGGTGACCTCGGAACAAGAGAGAAACAGACAAATATTAGCGTAGATGCCATTCTTCTAATGATGTAGAAAGTACGGTGTTATGTGAAGTGTTTCCGGTCCCGATTCTTTAACGGATTTGGATATTAAAAGCATATTAGTATGTTATGTGTATGCCAGGTTAAAGAGATGGGTCTTTAATCTAGATTTAAACTGCAATCAATCAATCAATCACCTTTATTTATATAGTGCTTTAAACAAAATACATTGCGCCAAAGCACTGAACAACATTCATTTGGAAAACAGTGTCTCAATAATGCAAAATGATAGTTAAAGGCAGTTCATCATTGAATTCAGTTATGTCATCTCTGTTCAGTTGAAATAGTGTCTGTTTTAATTTGCAATCAAGTCAATGATATCGCTGTAGATGAAGTGACCCCAACTAAGCAAGCCAGAGGCGACAGCGGCAAGGAACCGAAACTCCATCGGTGACAGAATGGAGAAAAAAACCTTGGGAGAAACCAGGCTCAGTTGGGGGGTCAGTTCTCCTCTGACCAGACGAAACCAGTAGTTCAATTCCAGGCTGCAGCAAAGTCAGATTGTGCAGAAGAATCATCTGTTTCCTGTGGTCTTGTCCTGGTGCTCCTCTGAGACAAGGTCTTTACAGGGGATCTGTATCTGGGGCTCTAGTTGTCCTGGTCTCCGCTGTCTTTCAGGGCAGTAGAGGTCCTTTCTAGGTGCTGATCCACCATCTGGTCTGGATACGTACTGGATCCGGGTGACTGCAGTGACCCTCTGATCTGGACACAGACTGGATCTGGTGGCCACGGTGACCTCGGAACAAGAGAGAAACAGACAAATATTAGCGTAGATGCCATTCTTCTAATGATGTAGAAAGTACGGTGTTATGTGAAGTGTTCCGGTTCCAGTTTACCTAATTAATGCAGCCTAAAAATCCTTTAACGGATTTGGATATTAAAAGCATATTAGTATGTTATGTGTATGCCAGGTTAAAGAGATGGGTCTTTAATCTAGATTTAAACTGCAAGAGTGTGTCTGCCTCCCGAACAATGTTAGGTAGGTTATTCCAGAGTTTAGGCGCCAAATAGGAAAAGGATCTGCCGCCCGCAGTTGATTTTGATATTCTAGGTATTATCAAATTGCCTGAGTTTTGAGAACGTAGCGGACGTAGAGGAGTATAATGTAAAAGGAGCTCATTCAAATACTGAGGTGCTAAACCATTCAGGGCTTTATAAGTAATAAGCAATATTTTAAAATCTATACGATGTTTGATAGGGAGCCAGTGCAGTGTGGACAGGACCGGGCTAATATGGTCATACTTCCTGGTTCTAGTAAGAACTCTTGCTGCTGCATTTTGGACTAGCTGTAGTTTGTTTACCAAGCGTGCAGAACAACCACCCAATAAAGCATTACAATAGTCTAACCTTGAAGTCATAAATGCATGGATTAACATTTCTGCATTTGACATTGAGAGCATAGGCCGTAATTTAGATATATTTTTGAGATGGAAAATTGCAGTTTTACAAATGCTAGAAACGTGGCTTTCTAAGGAAAGATTGCGATCAAATAGCACACCTAGGTTCCTAACTGATGACGAAGAATTGACAGAGCAACCATCAAGTCTTAGACAGTGTTCTAGGTTATTACAAGTAGAGTTTTTAGGCCCTATGATTAACACCTCTGTTTTTTCTGAATTTAGCAGTAAGAAATTACTCGTCATCCAATTTTTTATATCGACTATGCATTCCATTAGTTTTTCAAATTGGTGTGTTTCACCGGGCTGCGAGGAAATATAGAGCTGCGTATCATCAGCATAACAGTGAAAGCTAACACCATGTTTCCTGATGATATCTCCCAAGGGTAACATATAAAGCGTGAAGAGTAGCGGCCCTAGAACTGAGCCTTGAGGTACTCCATACTGCACTTGTGATCGATATGATACATCTTCATTCACTGCTACGAACTGATGGCGGTCATATAAGTACGATTTAAACCATGCTAATGCACTTCCACTGATGCCAACAAAGTGTTCAAGTCTATGCAAAAGAATGTTGTGGTCAATTGTGTCAAAAGCAGCACTAAGATCCAATAAAACTAATAGAGAGATACACCCACGATCAGATGATAAGAGCAGATCATTTGTAACTCTAAGGAGAGCAGTCTCAGTACTATGATACGGTCTAAATCCTGACTGGAAATCCTCACATATACCATTTTTCTCTAAGAAGGAATATAATTGTGAGGATACCACCTTTTCTAGTATCTTGGACAGAAAAGGGAGATTCGAGATTGGTCTATAATTAACTAGTTCTCTGGGGTCAAGTTGTGGCTTTTTTATGAGAGGCTTAATAACAGCCAGTTTGAAGGTTTTGGGGACATATCCTAATGACAATGAGGAATTAATAATAGTCAGAAGAGGACCTATGACTTCTGGAAGCACCTCTTTTAAGAGCTTAGATGGTATAGGGTCTAACATACATGTTGTAAGTTTAGATGATTTAACAAGTTTATACAATTCTTCCTCTCCTACAGTAGAGAATGAGTGGAACTGTTCCTCAGGGGGTCTATAGTGCACTGTCTGATGCGAAACTGTAGCTGACGGCTGAATGGTTGCAATTTTATCTCTAATAGTATCGATTTTAGAAGTAAAGTAGTTCATAAAGTCATTACTGCTGTGGTGTTGGGAAATGTCAACACTTGTTGAGGCTTTATTTTTCGTTAATTTAGCCACTGTATTGAATAAATACCTGGGGTTATGTTTGTTTTCTTCTAAAAGAGAAGAAAAGTAATCAGATCTAGCAGTTTTTAATGCTTTTCTGTAGGATATGCTACTTTCCCGCCAAGCAATACGAAATACCTCTAGTTTTGTTTTCCTCCAGCTGCGCTCCATTTTTCGGGCTGCTCTCTTTAGGGTGCGAGTATGCTCATTATACCATGGTGTCAAACTGTTTTCCTTAACCTTTCTTAAGCGTAAAGGAGCAACTGTATTTAAAGTGCTAGAAAAGAGAGAGTCCATAGTTTCTGTTACATCATCAAGTTGTTCTGAGGTTTTGGATATGCTAAGGAATTCGGATACATCAGGAAGATAACTTAAAAAGCAGTCTTTTGTGGTAGAAGTGATGGTTCTTCGATACTTGTAACAAGAAGTAGAATTTACAATTTTGGCTATATGAAGTTTACACAGAACTAAATAATGATCTGAGATATCATCACTTGGCTGAATAATTTCAACACTATCAACATCAATTCCATGTGACAGTATTAAATCTAGAGTATGATTTCGACAATGAGTAGGTCCTGAAACGTGTTGTCTAACACCAATAGAGTTCAGAATGTCTATAAATGCTGATCCCAATACATCTTTTTCATTATCGACATGGATATTAAAATCACCAACTATTAAGACTTTATCTGCAGCCAGAACTAACTCGGATGTAAAATCACCAAACTCTTTAATAAAGTCTGTATGGTGCCCTGGTGGCCTGTATACAGTAGCCAGTACAAACATAACAGGGGATTTATCATTAACATTGGTTTCTCTGGATAATGTTATATGAAGCACCATTACTTCAAACGAGTTATACTTGAAGCCTGCCCTCTGAGAAATCCTGAAAACGTTATTATAAATTGAAGCAACTCCTCCCCCTTTGCCTTTTAGACGCGGCTCGTGTTTATAACAATAATCTTGGGGGGTGGACTCATTTAAAATAATGTAATCATCAGGTTTTAGCCAGGTTTCTGTCAAGCAGAGCACATCTATATTATGATCAGTTATCATATTATTTACAAAAAGTGTTTTCGTAGAAATGGATCTGATATTCAATAAGCCAATCTTTATCATTTGTTTATCCATATTGCATTTGTTTTTTATTTGTTGAACCTCAATTAAATTGTTAACCTTAACTTGGTTTGGACGTTTTTTGTATTTTCTAGTTCGTGGAACAGACACAGTCTCTATAGTGTGATATCTAGGTGAAAGAGTCTCTATGTGCTGAGAATTAACTGACCTCTGTGACGGGAGGCAGCTAGCAGACGGTCGGTTTAGCCAGTCTGTCTGCTTCCTGACCTGGGCCCCAGTTAGTCAAGTATAAACACTAAGACTATTTGCCATATTTCTAGACAGAAGAGTGGCGCCACCCCAGGAGGGATGAAGACCATCTCTTTTAAACAGGTCAGGTCTGCCCTAAAAGCTCGTCCAATTGTCTATATAACCCATGTTATTCTGTGGGCACCACTTAGACATCCAGCCATTGAGTGATGACAATCTGCTATGCATCTCATCACCACGGTAAGCAGGGAGGGGACCAGAGCATATTACAGTGTCTGACATCGTGCTTGCAATAGCAGTTTTACAAATGCTAGAAACGTGGCTTTCTAAGGAAAGATTGCGATCAAGTAGCACACCTAGGTTCCTAACTGATGACGAAGAATTGACAGAGCAACCATCAAGTGTGCAAGAGTGTGTCTGCCTCCCGAACAATGTTAGGTAGGTTATTCCAGAGTTTAGGCGCCAAATAGGAAAAGGATCTGCCGCCCGCAGTTGATTTTGATATTCTAGGTATTATCAAATTGCCTGAGTTTTGAGAACGTAGCGGACGTAGAGTATAATGTAAAAGGAGCTCATTCAAATACTGAGGTGCTAAACCATTCAGGGCTTTATAAGTAATAAGCAATATTTTAAAATCTATACGATGTTTGATAGGGAGCCAGTGCAGTGTGGACAGGACCGGGCTAATATGGTCATACTTCCTGGTTCTAGTAAGAACTCTTGCTGCTGCATTTTGGACTAGCTGTAGTTTGTTTACCAAGCGTGCAGAACAACCACCCAATAAAGCATTACAATAGTCTAACCTTGAAGTCATAAATGCATGGATTAACATTTCTGCATTTGACATTGAGAGCATAGGCCGTAATTTAGATATATTTTTGAGATGGAAAAATGCAGTTTTACAAATGCTAGAAACGTGGCTTTCTAAGGAAAGATTGCGATCAAGTAGCACACCTAGGTTCCTAACTGATGACGAAGAATTGACAGAGCAACCATCAAGTCTTAGACAGTGTTCTAGGTTATTACAAGCAGAGTTTTTAGGCCCTATGATTAACACCTCTGTTTTTTCTGAATTTAGCAGTAAGAAATTACTCGTCATCCAATTTTTTATATCGACTATGCATTCCATTAGTTTTTCAAATTGGCGTGTTTCACCAGGCTGCGAGGAAATATAGAGCTGCGTATCATCAGCATAACAGTGAAAGCTAACACCATGTTTCCTGATGATATCTCCCAAGGGTAACATATAAAGCGTGAAGAGTAGCGGCCCTAGTACTGAGCCTTGAGGTACTCCATACTGCACTTGTGATCGATATGATACATCTTCATTCACTGCTACGAACTGATGGCGGTCATATAAGTACGATTTAAACCATGCTAATGCACTTCCACTGATGCCAACAAAGTGTTCAAGTCTATGCAAAAGAATGTTGTGGTCAATTGTGTCAAACGCAGCACTAAGATCCAATAAAACTAATAGAGAGATACACCCACGATCAGATGATAAGAGCAGATCATTTGTAACTCTAAGGAGAACAGTCTCAGTACTATGATACGGTCTAAATCCTGACTGGAAATCCTCACATATACCATTATTCTCTAAGAAGGAATATAATTGTGAGGATACCACCTTTTCTAGTATCTTGGACAGAAAAGGGAGATTCGAGATTGGTCTATAATTAACAAGTTCTCTGGGGTCAAGTTGTGGCTTTTTTATGAGAGGCTTAATAACAGCCAGTTTGAAGGTTTTGGGGACATATCCTAATGACAATGAGGAATTAATAATAGTCAGAAGAGGACCTATGACTTCTGGAAGCACCTCTTTTAAGAGCTTAGATGGTATAGGGTCTAACATACATGTTGTTGGTTTAGATGATTTAACAAGTTTATACAATTCTTCCTCTCCTATAGTAGAGAATGAGTGGAACTGTTCCTCAGGGGGTCTATTGTGCACTGTCTGATATGATACGGTAGCTGACGGCTGAATGGTTGAAATTTTATCTCTAATAGTATCGATTTTAGAAGTAAAGTAGTTCATAAAGTCATTACTGTTGTGGTGTTGGGAAATGTCAACACTTGTTGAGGCTTTATTTTTCGTTAATTTAGCCACTGTATTGAATAAATACCTGGGGTTATGTTTGTTTTCTTCTAAAAGAGAAGAAAAGTAATCAGATCTAGCAGTTTTTAATGCTTTTCTATAGAATATGCTACTTTCCCGCCAAGCAATACGAAATACCTCTAGTTTTGTTTTCCTCCAGCTGCGCTCCATTTTTCGGGCTGCTCTCTTTAGGGTGCGAGTATGCTCATTATACCATGGTGTCAAACTGTTTTCCTTAACCTTCCTTAAGCGTAAAGGAGCAACTGTATTTAAAGTGCTAGAAAAGAGAGAGTCCATAGTTTCTGTTACATCATCAAGTTGTTCTGAGGTTTTGGATATGCTAAGGAATTCGGATACATCAGGAAGATAACTTAAAAAGCAGTCTTTTGTGGTAGAAGTGATGGTTCTTCGATACTTGTAACAAGAAGTAGAATTTACAATTTTGGCTATATGAAGTTTACACAGAACTAAATAATGATCTGAGATATCATCACTTGGCTGAATAATTTCAACACTATCAACATCAATTCCATGTGACAGTATTAAATCTAGAGTATGATTTCGACAATGAGTAGGTCCTGAAACATGTTGTCTAACACCAATAGAGTTCAGAATGTCTATAAATGCTGATCCCAATGCATCTTTTTCATTATCGACATGGATATTAAAATCACCAACTATTAAGACTTTATCTGCAGCCAGAACTAACTCGGATGTAAAATCACCAAACTCTTTAATAAAGTCTGTATGGTGCCCTGGTGGCCTGTATACAGTAGCCAGTACAAACATAACAGGGGATTTATCATTAACATTGGTTTCTCTGGATAATGTTATATGAAGCACCATTACTTCAAACGAGTTATACTTGAAGCCTGCCCTCTGAGAAATCCTGAAAACGTTGTTATAAATTGAAGCAACTCCTCCCCCTTTGCCTTTTAGACGCGGCTCGTGTTTATAACAATAATCTTGGGGGGTGGACTCATTTAAAATAATGTAATCATCAGGTTTTAGCCAAGTTTCTGTCAAACAGAGCACATCTATATTATGATCAGTTATCATATTATTTACAAAAAGTGTTTTCGTAGAAATGGATCTGATATTCAATAAGCCAATCTTTATCATTTGTTTATCCATATTGCATTTGTTTTTTATTTGTTGAACCTCAATTAAATTGTTAACCTTAACTTGGTTTGGACATTTTTTGTATTTTCTAGTTCGGGGAACAGACACAGTCTCTATAGTGTGATATCTAGGTGAAAGAGTCTCTATGTGCTGAGAATTAACTGACCTCTGTGACGCTAGCAGACGGTCGGTTTAGCCAGTCTGTCTGCTTCCTGACCTGGGCCCCAGTTAGTCAAGTATAAACACTAAGACTATGTGCCATATTTCTAGACAGAAGAGTGGCGCCACCCCAGGAGGGATGAAGACCATCTCTTTTAAACAGGTCAGGTCTGCCCCAAAAGCTCGTCCAATTGTCTATGAAACCTATGTTATTCTGTGGGCACCACTTAGACATCCAGCCATTGAGTGATGACAATCTGCTATGCATCTCGTCACCACGGTAAGCAGGGAGGGGACCAGAGCATATTACAGTGTCTGACATCGTGCTTGCAAGTTCACACACCTCTTTAAAGTTATTTTTAGTGATCTCCGACTGGCGAAGTCGAACATCATTAGCGCCGGCATGAATAACAATCTTACTGTATTTACGCTTAGCATTAGCCAGCACTTTTAAATTTGCCAAGATGTCAGGCGCTCTGGCTCCCGGTAAACATTTGACTATGGTGGCTGGTGTCTCTATATTCACGTTCCGTACAATAGAATCACCAATAACTAGAGCACTTTCTTCAGGTTTCTCAGTGGGTGCATCACTGAGTGGGGAGAACCTGTTTAATGTTTTGATCGGAACAGAAGAGCGGTGTTTTGACCCACGACTACGCTGCCTCACCGTCACCCAGTTGCCCTGCTGCAGGGGCTCTGCTGGAACCGGACAATGTACAGGAGTCCCTGAGCTAGACGCATCCAAAGCCATATCTAGAGCCCTAACATTCTTACTGTCCTCAATTAAAGTTTGGATGCGTGTCTCTAATTCTGAAATCTTCTCTGTCAGCCTAACTATTTCCCTGCATTTATCACATGTGAATCCCTCATCAGCGACAGAGATAGATAAACTGTACATGTGGCAAGAGGTGCAAATAACAATTGTAGGAGAAGCCATTACTCACCGTGCTTGATGAAATATTCTTACTGCGGTTGTTTGATGAACTTGTGGAAAACTGCAGCGTGAGAGAGGAGAGGAGAGGAGAGGAGAGGAGAAAAGAAAACGCTAATGACAAGCTAACGAGTGCTAACGCTTTGCAGGTGTACTGCAGTCACGGAAGAGTGAACGATCAAAGTTAATCTGATAAGATTGATCGATAATATCAGAAATATGGTGTGAATTAAGTTATATTTTACAATTTAAAAAACAAACAAACAGACAGTGATAGTAAGAAAGATTATAGAGAAAAAAATATAAAATAAAAACAGCTACACAGAGCTATGATTAGCTACAGAAGGCCAACAGGAAGTAGAGAAAACACTGTCCAACAGCGACCATGTCGCAGCGTTACCGTCTGGGCAGAACTATTGTTCCAGCCACCAAAAAGCCACCATTACGAAGAAGTTATTCAGAAAATTGCATGCACTATGATCAGCATCTTAATTATGCTGTGCAGGTCTGCTAGATAAACAAGCATGAAACGCCCAGTGCTTTATTTGAACGTGTGAGTATAAATCCTTGCAGAGAATAAATAAATGCCCAGGCGCCGCAAGTGCATAGAACAAAATGATACTTATAATGCTGTAGACTTGTGAAGTGATGGAGGCGAGATGCCGAAGAGACCGGCAGCCTCAATTCTGTCTGCTGGTCCGGAGAGACTTCATTCGTGCAGGTTCAAGTGAGCGTACAGATGAATATTTGTTGATTGAGACCAAAGTCTTTTCAGGTGTTGAGACCCAAGCAGCACTGACGCGACATCTCGGAAAGCACCAGTGTTGCTATTTCTGTCCTGGGTTTGAGGTGACCCCAATAGTGTCATATATAGCCCCTAGAATGTGAATTCTACCGATAAATCCCTTTTGAACGTGATTGGGCTATTATTTATTCATTTATTTTTTTTATAATAGTAGTAACTGGCGGTTTTGAGAACCTGTCAACCCTGGCCTGGAAGCACACGGAACTCCGCCAATGTTCACATCCTCTGCCGAGAAAAGCTTGTAAATCATCCAACACAACGACTGTAGATAATCACCGCGACACAGAGCTAAGCCAACGATCCCGTGTGCATCTTAGAGGAACGTCAACTCTAGATAGTTTGAGGGGCACGAACTTAATTACAGCAAGTAAATGAATAAAGCAACAGCTTGAGCAAGGACAATCGCGTTGGAATCTGCGTTTGTTGTCGCGTAGGCATCTGCGAACTCAAACATGTGTAAGTACGATCTTTTATCCAGGAGTATGAAGACGTGATTGGATAATGATGAAGGTAAATAGTGACAAGTGATTGAGTCTTCCTGGCAGAACTTAGGCTAAAGCTTCCATTTCCCAGTATTTATACGATTAAAAATGGTCTCTGTCTCATATAGCCTTGTTATTTGTACACGCTGTGACTATACAGATCACAACATGTAAATAGGAAAATGTTTGCATTAGTTTGTCACTTAAATGGTGATTACTATGCTACCATTATCCATTTACATCCAGTCTTTGTGCTAAGCTAGGCTAGTGGTGGGTGCGTCAAATAACACTTACAGAACGCACAGAAATGAAAAAGGTATGTATGGACTTATCTAACTCTGGGGGATACTGTGAATAAGCTAAAGTCCCAAAAAGTCGGAGTGTTCCTTTAAGGCCGCGTTTCCACCAAAGTGTTTTTCCCCACAGCTAGCTATTTTTTCATTTGTTCTCAATGGGAGCTGCGGGTTTTTTAAAAGGCCATGAGCGTGCCAAGCGCTGAGCATTGGGCGTTTTTTTTTCTCATGCAGAGAGATGTAGAATGTTCAACTTTAGATAAAACGCTGCGCTCATCACTGTCACTTTCTAGTCAGCTGACCAATCAGAATGCAGGAGGGACTTGTCAACCAGCGCAACAACGAGAAAAATGGAATATAAATTAATATCGCTGGTTTCTAAGCATCCAGAGCATTTAAGTTAAAAAAAATTTAATTACCAAATCAGGTACAAGTAACAGTTTAGCGGTTATTCTGTATCATAGCAACCAAAGCCTCTCAACCACTGATCTATAATATAGATAGATCAGTGGTCTCAACTGAAAAAAACGCAGCCCACAAAAAGCTTTCTCAAGCGCTCACAGGTGGGCGTTTTCAGCAGAGCGCCTGGATTTTTCAGCTGCCTAAAACGCTTTGATGGACACAGGGCCTAACTGCTCCAAAACAGTGTTAATTTAATTAAAGACATTATTTCTGATGAACATGTTTTTTGTGTCAACGATGACAAAGCAGGGTTGCTAACTCTCACAAACTGTGCGTGAGACAAACATGCATTGATTATCATGCCTAAGACAAACATGCAGATCAGCCGTTTTTGTTATGAATTGTATCATATTTTCCGTTATTATGTATAGCCTAATACAATTACTGTAGTATTTAAGGTAAAATGGAGAAAAGGGTTTTAAATTCAATGCAAAGAGGCATATTAATTCATGCAAGAAAATACTGAATTCAACCCAATAAAAGTAAGTACAGAAGGCCTATTCATGTGAATTGATAGTGAATCAAGAGATCGAAATTGATTAATGGTCATCAGCATTGTAATCGTATCAAATTCTTTCAATTTTTTCCCTCTTGTAGAAACACTATTGTGACAAAACATATATTTAATGTAGTCTCTCATTCACCACTAAAGAAGTTTACCCAACTATGACAAAAAAAAAATGCTCAGCTGCAAAAACATGTTCTGAAACACACAAAGTAAATTAAATTCACAAGTAAAGGAAATGAAATTATATTATTATATGAAATAAATAAATACAAATAAATATTTTAGTGCTGCAAAGTCTTGATGGCTAGATCAGGTCATGGATGCTTAGCAACGACAGACACCTCAGGAGCACATCTGCCCGAGCGCTTTGGAAAGTAGAAAGTGACGCGCCTAGCGTTTTTAGGCGCGATATGTGAACGGCCCCTTATGCTACATAAGGTTTGTGACTATCAATTGATAGTTTCGAGATGCTTAGAGATTTCTGCATGTGTGTTTGATTAATATAATTTGTAAATAACTACAATTTAACAACGTAATTATGGTAGGTTGGCATTAATGAAAAGATGAGTTTTTATCTGTTTTGTGAAAGATCTGTTGCATAAATTGTCTAAGCAGCACATGTATATTTTTATGATTTATTTTGCATTAATTATCATATAAAACAAATCTTTGAATTTGGCATGTATTAGTTGTATACCTTTACACTACAGGCCAATTTGAATGTGTTCGATGCAAAGTTAATTGAGTAAAATATTAAAATATGTTGTGAAAATGATGATGGAACAAATTGATGTATGTGCACAAGTGAGAAATTGATATTTATGAAGATCAATCACAGCCCATGTCTCACAACACAAGGTAAATATTTCAATAAAAAAATATATTGTAATACAAACATTTGAGAGATAAGTAATTTGTATATATATATATATATATATATATATTATTAGCCTACAAAAAAAATATTATGCATTGTAATCCTTTAATTTGTCATATTTGGCATATTTATGTTTGTGTTTAAAGAGCAAAACGGATGGGAAATCAAAAATTACCTGTATTACAGTGTATGATGTAGCTGTCCATCAGTGTAAACAATGTGCAAAGTAATTAAACCAAAAAGTACACGATTTATAAAGTTATTGGCTTCTAAAGTAAGGAGTCGACTCTGAATCGCTGAAACGAGTCGTTATAGATTTCAAATCTTTTGCCCATCTCTATGTCCGTCACTAGGAACACTTTGCATAATCATCTCCGCCTGCCGTCTTGGGAGAAACGGAACTCTGAACTGCCCCACCCCCCACACAGACGCTCTGGTTGGTGTGAGAGAATCATGTCGAGGAGACAGTGTGTATAAAGCGGCGATAGAAATTGGGGAACCCAAGAAAATGCTGTAACGCGACTCGAGACTCAGGAGTGGGCCACTCGGTAACGGCTTGAACCTTAATGGGGTCCATGCTTATTCCCCCGGCCGAGATTACGAAACCAAGAAAGGTGACGGATTGGGCATGAAACGTGCATTTCTCGGCTTTTAGGCGCTGGAGAACACGGCGAACATGCTGGACATGAACCTGGAGAGACGGAGAGAAAATCAGAATATCGTCTAAATAAACGAAGACGAAAATGTTAAGCATATCTCTCAGTACATCGTTGATTAATGCTTAAAAGACTGCAGGTGCATTGACGAGGCCGAACGGAAGAACCCGATATTCAAAGTGCCCAAGTGGGGTATTGAAAGCGGTCTTCCATTCGTCCCCTTCCTTAATGCAGATCAGATGATACACGTTACGCAAATCTAACTTAGCGAAGACCCTTGCTCCCTGTAAAAGCTCGAACGCGGATGCCATAAGCGGCAAGGGATAACGATTTTTAACGGTAATCTTGTTTAGCCCCCGGTAATCGATACAGGGCCGTAGAGAGCCGTCTTTTTTCAAAACAAAGAAAAACCCCACACCTGCAGGCGAAGAAGAGGTGACAATAGTTCCCGCGGCTAATGAAGCAGACCGATAACTCTCAAGTGCTTTGCGTTCAGGGCCAGATAGAGAATACAAACTACCACGAGGGGGCGAAGTACCAGGCAACAAATCTATACTGCAATCATAGGGACGGTGTGGAGGAAGAGAAGTGGCCCGGGACCGACTAAAGACCGCCCTCAGATCATGATATTCCTCATCATGTCTTCCTAACATAGCACCTTGCAGTTTGACAGCCGTGTGAATGGTTCTCTCTTTTGCTGGATCCATCAGCTGGCCGGATTATTCTGTAGTAATGAAGAGATGGGATCCAAATGCAAATGAAAGACAGTTTATTGAGAGAGCGGTGACACAAGCTTCTTAGAGCGGGAAATCAAGTAGCTGCAGGTTATGCAGAGATAATTTGTCTCTTTTAACTGAAACAGGCTGATTGCAAAACAAAGGAAAGTTTACAGGGCGGTCTCTGAAGAGGGTCCCCTTTTAACAGGTCAGTGGCTCTCTAGTGACTCTGGTGAGTGTCTGGAATGCAAAGGGTACTCAGGGAGACCGGCTAGCGGAACTTAGACTCCTTGTCCCCACGTACTGAGCGGCTGGAGTGCACTGAGCGCAGCTCGGGGAGATCGTTGACAGCGGGAGGGCTGAACACAGTAGGAGAGAGGTTAATAGGCAGGGATATGGAGTAGCTGACCTGAACCAGGCAGAGACAGGACTGAGACTAGACAAGACGGATACAGCAGGGTCTGTAGATAGCCACCAGCATCATACTCTGACGAAATAATCCAGCAACTGGCAAGAAAGCAGAGGACATTAAATAGCAAGCGGGTTAGAGGGGGGAACAGGTGAAACGCATCAGCGAGAAAGCGACTAATGAGACACAGCTGAAGAGGGAAAGGGAAAGAATGAGGAAGTAATCAGCAGGGGGGGGGGGGGAGGAAAGGAAAAGCTAGAGAGAAGAACCAGACTCATAACAGTAACGTTACTTCCTAGCATCTTTACAAAATCTTTAACAAAATCAACAGTTTACTCTACAGTAGCTCAACAAATATGATTTTAACACATGCGAACCGTGTTATTGGTTTCTAATACTTACCTTTGTAAACACCCTCGTCACTGTTCGATGATGACGTATCCTCTCAAGTGGCATCATGGGATTGAAAAGCATCCAATCGATGAACACTCCAGAATCTGGGCTGAAGCAATAGGACTGTGGCAAGTGGGGCGGGGCCGAGAGGCGTGGGAACGAGGAGTGAGGCCAGGTGTAGTGATTGGAGATGAGCTACACCTGCGTCCCACCGCCAGTATCGAGTCCCACGTAGGAGATGGAAGGATATAAAACTGGAGTGACGACCGTGAAGGACGAGAGAGGACCAGGCCTGGGACATTATTTTATGTGTTTGCTTTTTATTTGTGCGCGTCAGTCGCCGTGAGGGGCTGACGCGCTGTTTTGTGTTTATTTTGAATATTAAAGTGTTTTTGATTGTGCGCCGGTTCCCGCCTCCTTCTTCCCAATGAATAGGAAGTTCATATCGTTACAGTAGTGCCGAAGCCCGGGAGAAGGAGGGACGCGCTGCTGAAGATCCCTCGCCGCTGTGGTGAATCCGCTGTGCCCTCGAGCAGGCGAGGTACGTGCCGCCATGGACGCTCGAGGCGGTGGGCTGGAGCGAGTTGCCGGGGATGGGCGAGCTCGCTGCCGATCGCCCACGATATGGAGGGGCGGCTGACGTCCGTGAGGGAGCGGAGGAGTCGGCGCCGTTCGCCAGGGGGCCGGAGCCTGCTGCCTCCGTGACGGAATCCTGAGGGGCAGGGAACGTGGGACTCCTGCCGCTGCCCAAAATCGGAGGAGCCGTCGCCGTCCACCGGGCGGCGGAGGAGTGTCGTGCCGTCCTCCGAGGGCCGTCCAGTGCCACCGCCGGGCACCGCGGAGGAGATCACCCAGCCGGTGGAGGGCCGAGCAGCAGTGCGTCTGGGAACCGGATTTTTTTTTTTTCTCTCTCCCCTCTCTCGTCCCTGTCGCTCCTCCTTCCATCTCCTTTTCTCTCGCCTCGTCTGTCCTACCCCCATGTTCCCGCAGGTCCCTGTGAGCGGTCCCCCCTGGAGGGAAGGGGGGGGGGGGTAGAGCGCAGTCTCGAGGGTACCCCCCGGCCTGCGAGGGGCGATGGGGGTATGTGGCGAGTGGGGCGGGGCCGAGAGGCGTGGGAACGAGGAGTGAGGCCAGGTGTAGTGATTGGAGATGAGCTACACCTGCGTCCCATCGCCAGTATCGAGTCCCACGTAGGAGATGGAAGGATATAAAACTGGAGTGACGACCGTGAAGGACGAGAGAGGACCAGGCCTGGGACATTATTTTATGTGTTTGCTTTTTATTTGTGCGTGTCAGTCGCCGTGAGGGGCTGACGCGCTGTTTTGTGTTTATTTTGAATATTAAAGTGTTTTTGATTGTGCGCCGGTTCCCCCCTCCTTCTTCCCAATGAATAGGAAGTTCATATCGTTACAAGGACATCCAGGGATTTTTGCCTACCGTTTTATGAATACTGCGGTTTTGAATGTACTTCTTTCTTAACATACTCTTTTTCCCTACTATAAAGTAGGTAAGTAGGCATATTAGAACATAAATTAAGTATAGCCTATGTATGTCCAAATCTCACGAAAATTTGTGCAATTCTTAACTAATCTTTTATGAACACTGAGGATTCAAACATACTCATGAGCTCGGCTACTGCTATTTTCTCACTGTAATCTCTGAAAATAGTTAAATCCTAAAGTATTGTTATTGTAACATTTTTTGGAGATTATAGATAGGCTTTCAATTCAATAAATGATAAGTTGTTTCCTCTGAAAAGCTGTTTATTCAGCGTAGTGAAGCCTCTCCTACATTGACATCCATTAAAAATAACTGCCTCTGGTTTCCATTCCCATATACTTGCAAACCAGCCATTAAACTTTTTTGACTAAAGGTTGCACACTTTCCTTCTAGTGGTTTTGGCCAAACACGTTGGTGGGAATTTTAGATTTCAGTTTCACTTTTCAGTACAGTGGCTGTAAATCATCTACTTGCATCCTTTGTCAGTCTCTGCATCTCTAACACAAGTAATAAACTTCTTAAAATGTATAACATTTTTAAATTAACTGAATTTCTTATCTCTATAATACAATGTTGTCAAAAATTTCTGTTTTTCTACTTTAGGTTTGTCAATTTGTAAATGCTTTATGCCTGTTTATGGTACAGGAGTATGATGTGTGTAAAACAGGTCTAAATGAATAAAACAAACCATTCTCTTTGTGCAGATGTCAGGTTTGATGGTTTTAGGAATACAAGAGCATTATTTTCATGATTTTACTTTGCAGGGTTTTTTAATAACCTCTGGCAATATACTATTTCTACTTCCCTTCTAGTGGTTTTGGCCAAACACATTGGTGGACGTTTTAGATTTCAGTTTCACTTTTCAGTACAGTGGCTGTAAATCATCTACTTGCATCCTTTGTCCTTCTCTTCATCTCTAACACAATAAATAAACTTCTTAAAATTTAGTTACATTTCTAAAATTAACTGAATTACTTATCTCTATAATACAATGTCGTCAGAAATTTCAGTTTTTCTACTTTAGGTTTGTCACTTTGTAAATGCTTTAGGCCTATTTATGGTACAGGAGTATGACGTGTGTAAAACAGGTCTAAATGAATAAAACAAACCATTCTCTCTGCAGACGTCAGGTTTGATGAGTTTGAGGAATACAAGAGTATTATTTAAATTATCTGACTATACTTTTTATTATTATTGTGTTTTTGAGATTTTTTTATTTGTATGTACTGTAGATGTTTCATGTGGACAAATAAGGCAAAGTGCAATCTCCCGGTGAACTGGAAATCATGTGATTTATCTGAACAAGAAACCCTATTCCTCCCAGTGTTGCCAGGTCCTCGATTTTCCCGCGGAATTGGGCTACTTTTACACAGTTGTCGCAGGATGTTTTTCATTTGCGTGGGTTAAAGCGACCCCAATAACGTGATATTTAGCCCCTGGTACATTTTTATCAGAGGAATCGCCCCAGAAAAGCGACTGGGCTTGTTCTGAGTAGCAATTGGGCATGTTTTGCTGTGAAAATCTGGCAACCCTCTTTGTAGCGCACCGTTTCATTTGTGATCGTGGCTTGCCTTGTTTCTCGTCTTCATATACAGTGTGTAATGTTTGAGTTGTTTCAGTATTTTGAATCCTTTTGACTGTCAAGCTTGGATGGATTCCGATTACAACAGGTGATTTTCATTTATTATTAATTATTTTTATAATGTACATATTTGTGTTATTAAGGAGAAACCTTTATTTTATTTAATGACACGATGCATGTGCTATAATATTTATTTATGTCCTTAATCGTTTTATTTGATGATTTACATTTAATCATGTGCATCCATTTTTTTCTTTGCTAATGTCACATTCATAAAATTTCAGCTTTCATCTTTATTTACTTGACCAAATATCCATTAAGTTTTTATGCAAATTGTTCAATACAGTCAATTTCCTGGGAGTCAGATGAAATATATAATTCAGTTGCATATTATGAGGTGGAGTTGGAGCCGTTTGATTTCTGGGGACATTCTAAAAACGCTTGAGGTGAAAAACGCTTAACTTATAAACAACGGGCAGTTCAAGCTGTCTGAATTTTGATATAAGATTTTGCATACAAAAAGTAAGCTCGTAGCTTCGTAATGTTATGAAACACATGGATTATTTTAGCGATCTCTTTTTGCTACGTTTCTGGACCTCAATTATGGACGGAGGTCTTAAGGGTTTAGAATGACATGATGGTGAGTAATTACCCAGAAAAATGTTTAGTGCTAAATGGTTGAAAAAGGTTAACAAAAACACTTGTAAATCAACATAATTTTTTTATATATAAAAATAAGATGTTATATTAACTTAATGTCTTCAACAGCATACACAATAAATGTCTGCCTTTTAAATTATTACAGGGATTTCTTGCCTACTGTTTTATGAATATACTGCGGTTTTCGAACGTACTTCTTTCTTTAAAGTACTCTTTTTCCCTACTATAAAGTAGGTAAGTAGGCATATTAGAACTCAAATTAAGTATAGCCTACGTATGTCCGAATCTCGCGAGATTAGTGCAATTCTTGCCTACTCTTTTATGAACACTGAGGATTCAAACATACTCATTAGCTCGACTATTTTGTCGCTGTAAACTCTGAAAATAGTTAAATCCAAAAGTATTGTTTAGTGTAAATTTTTTTGGAGATTATAGATAGGCTCTCAATTCAATAAATGATAAGCTGTTTCTTCTGAAAAGCTGTTTATTCAGCGTAGTGAAGCGTCTCCTACATTGACATCCATTAAAAATAAATCCATTTCCACATACTTGCAAACCAGCTGTTACACTTCTTTCACTAAAGGTTGCACACTTTCCTTCTAATGGTTTTGGCCAAAAACACATTGGTGGACGTTTTAGATTTCAGTTTCACTTTTCAGTACAGTGGCTGTAAATCATCTACTTGCATCCTTTGTCCTTCTCTTCATCTCTAACATAAGTAATAACATTTAGTTACATTTCTAAAATTAACTGAATTACTTATCTCTATAATACAATGTCGTCAGAAATGTCTGTTTTTCTACTTTAGGTTTGTCAATTTGTAAATGCTTTAGGCCTATTTATGGTATAGGAGTATGATGTGTGTAAAACAGGTCTAAATGAATAAAACAAGCCATTCTCTCTGTGCAGACATCAGGTTTGATGAGTTTAAATAATCAATAGAATAAAAATAAGATCTGTATGTTGAATCAACTTAATGTCTTCAACAGCATACACAAATGTCTGCCTTTTAAATTATTTATACATTTAAATGTATTATTATTATTTTTAAAGCATTTTACAATATTTGAAACATGATACCTATTCTAAAATCTGAAGGTTTATTTTAAATATCATCATCATTAATAACAATTGATTGGTTAATCTTGCTTTCATCAAGGAAACTGGACCATGAAAGGCTTTGCGCCTTTCTAAATGTGAAAATATGGCAGTTATTATCGTCTTCCTGTGAGTGAGGTGGCTGACTGTTATCTGCTGTGTTTTTTTTTTTTGTTTTGTTTTTTTGAGCGAATTTGAGTCGTGACTTCAATGGAGAGCAAAAATAGGAGCCTGACAGTAATCGGGGAAGATTCCACTTCAAGGCATCCAGTTTCCTCATTGAGGGACTCTGGATTGGAGAATGGTCTCAATAACCTCGGTTGAGAGACCGGAAGCTAAGAGTTGTGCCTCCTTAGAGACCACACCTACAGCCTCTAAGCTCCATGTGGGGCGCATCCTCCGCCTGCAAGAGGAGATCTCTCCTGTGCTGTTTTGAGTGCTGTCAAAAAGAGAAATCAGGCCCAGGAACCATACCCGGGCCGGCCAGAGCAGGGCTACTAATGTGGTGTCTTTTGCCGGTTCTCCGAAGAATCAAACTCAGTCAGGGATTTTTCTCTCAGAAGAAAAGACTTTATTTTAAGCAAAACAAAGCAGAGAGCTCCTTGCAAGGAGATCTCTCGAATGTTATTTGGTATCTCCTTATATACACTATATGGGGCGGTTCCACATAGTCAAACTTTTCCTTTATGCTCACAATTTTCATACCTCCTTAGAGAGGAGAGGCCCCCTTGCTTGATTTATTCTAAAGAAAGGCCCTGTATGTATGTCTGACCATGTGTTTCTCATCAGTTTTGTACATTCCAGGGCGTAGGCAACTTTCTATTAGATTTTAGACCCATAAAATTTTAATAGAATAATAACTAGCAGCAAAAAATGGCTAGATTCACATTAATTATATACTTGATTAATTAAAACCTTACTAATAAAAATCTTCCAGCCGGACTCCGTCCCGACGTATTCTCTCCAGAAATTCCGGTAGCAGAGCAATCAGGGAAAAAATTTCTCGGTCAAGTCTTTACCATGGCGTCCATCCCCAGTGGAGCTGAATGAGTCAGAGGAAGCCAGAGGGGACAGTATGATGTCTCTCGAGTCGCAAACAGATCCACCCAAGTCTGGCCAACCTCTCCAACTCTGCTTCATCACCTCGGTGTGTCTCGTCAGTAAAGCTGGTTCTGTGATTAGCGGTAAATGTCCATCACCCGCTTTGAAATGGAGTGGCACTTACAACGCAGAACCGTAGTTTGCTGACAAACTATGCAATAACATGTTCATAATCGCAGATGATTTGCATGCGGTTATGAACGAGATATTGCATAGCTTGTCAGCAAACTACGGCTCCGTATGGTAAGTGCTGCTCCATTTGAAAGCAGGTGATGGACATTTACTGCTAATCACAGGATGAGACACACATGACGCATGCAATTAATCGTGCAGCCCTTATATATATATACTGTATATGTTTTTAAAATGGCACAGCTTTTTACATTTTTAAATACCTGAAAGTACGTACTTAACATCAGTCAGTCAAGGTATTATAATATGATATCTGGTAGATAGAACTTTAATTATAATTCATAACCATGTATGAATACACAGACATTTTAACTGAATTTAGGACTGTTGGTGGTGCTTTGTTTGTCATTCAGTGTTTCTGTAAAAAAAAAAAAAAAAAAAAAAGTTTATTATGCTGATAAGAGGATAATAATAATCTGAATTCTACTAACAACAACAGTAAAACATGCAATAAGGTTGAACGAGCTGCTAGATTCATGAATATTAATCAGGTTGTGTCCATTCACAGGAACTGATTTGCTGAAATCAAAACAGGGACGATAATAAGTGAGCACCAGCAAATGAGATTGTTGTTTGTGCATTAGTTCCACCCACTACTGGAAAACCTGGCATTTTTTTAAAACTTAAAAAGAAAAAATCCAAAAGGACTTCTGTTATTTTGACAGGAAAATACAACAAAGAACATAGTTTACATGTAACGCATCAACTCTGCATGATATGTAAGACTCGCACTCTCTCTCTCTTTCTCACTTTGCGCATTTGAGAGAAAGTGACGCGAGTCGTGCGCCTTCACATCCATTGAGATGCGCAACTGAAATATATCACAGATCGCATGATGCAGAGTGTTCGGCGAATTAATATATATATATCTGTGCTAAACTTATACTTAGCCTCAAAATCACACACTGGCGAGTAAACTCTGAGAATTTATTAGCCATTGGCTAATATTATACATCATTTAGTCACCAGAGTAAAGATTTAGTCACATATGTGAGTGATTTACTCACAATGTATAGGGGTGGTGCAACAAACGCAGGTCCTGTCAGCATAAACCCACCGTCATGGTCAGTTTTTGCTTGTTGTCCAGCCTAGGACCCCGACAGCATCCGGGTCCCTGGGGTTAGCTTTGTCCCCTACATGTTCTCAGGCCCCTTGGCGCCTGAACTGTAGGAGGTCAACAAGATGACTGGTCGTTAGTCTGGGATATTGTATGTATTCGTTACCAGCCCTTCTCAGTGCTCTGGGTGAATACCATTTCATCCTTCCTGATAGCACGACGTGATTGTATTGTCCCCGTAGCGTCTCAACCTAATGGCTTACGAAGCAGTACGAGTGTATTATCAAAAGGGAACATACTCGGTTAATAACGTAACCTCGGTTCCCTTAGATACAGAACAAGTACTGCATACTTTGCCATGCTATATGCAAGGACACCTCATGTCGTCTCTTCAGTCTAATTAAATCTGCTTGCTTGGGTGAGACGGCTGCTTATATAGCCCGATGCCCCCCCCCCCCCCCCCCCTTTGGCAGATTTGGACGTAATCTAGGGTAAGGTATGGTTCTCCCTATTTGCCCCATCAACCCTGGGAATGGACGCCATAGCCCACGAATGCCCCTGATCCAGAATATGGTTGGAAAGAGTGGAACCTTTTCCAAAATGTTTTTTTTGACGGAGGCAGTGTGCAAGTGTGATTGACATAATGTAAGGTCGAATTTATTTTGTGATGTGAAAATTTTGCATGCGAAATTACTGCCCTGTTTCTTCAAGACCTTTTTTTTAAAGGGAGTAACACCAGCCACTCTTAAAGTATATGTGACAGCCATATTAGCTAACCACACTTACATAGACGGCATCTCAGTGGGCCATCATCCCCTGGTCCCCAATTTATTCAGGGTTCACGACGGCTGGGACCATTCCACCCTGCGCGAGTTCCATTATGGGATCTATCCTTTGTATTCAAGTCAAGTCACCTTTATTTAAATAGCGATTTAAACAAAATGCATTGCGTCAAAGCAACTGAACAACATTCATTACGAAAACAGTGTGTCAATAATGCAAAATGACAGTTAAAAGCAATTCATCATTGACTTTTGTGATGTCATCTCTGTTCAGTTTAAAAGTGTCTGTGAATTTATTTGCAATCAAGTCAATGATATCGCTGTAAATGAAGTTACCCAAACTAAGCAAGCAAGAGGTGACAGCGGCAAAGAACCGAAACTCCATCGGTGACAGAATGGAGAAAAAAACCTTGGGAGAAACCAGGCTCAGTTGGGGGGCCAGTTCTCCTCTGACCAGACGAAACCAGCAGTTTAATTCCAGGGTGCAATCTGGATTACGAGGGTTATCAGGACATCCATTTGAGCACTTGGAATCTGTGTCAAAAAAAAATAAAAAATAAATCCTGACTCTAAATACAGTAATACTGTTAGCTTCATCTTCCCTCAAGAGAGTTGGGGATTTACAAGCTCTTTCTATTTCACCTTCATGCATAGATTTTGCACCAGGATTTGTGAAAGTTTTGCTGCGACCAAGGCCTGACTGTCCCTAAGGTCGCTTCAAATCCTTTTTCACTTCCAGCAAGTTGTCTTGGAGGCTTTCTTTCCCACAGAGGCGTGGTTAGGAGATCTAAGCATTTGTCCTATCAGGGCACTAAGATCTATGTTGATCGTACAGCCCGATGCCGGGAGTCAACAGTGTTCATTTGTTTTGTAAGTAAAAATAAAGTTTATGCTGTCACAAAGCAATGCATGTCCCATTAGCTGGTGTAGGCTATATACATAGCCAATCAGGTGCACGGGTTTGCGTCGTCCTTAGGAAGTCGAGCTTATTCTACAAGAGCGGTGGCTTCATCGCAAGCCTTTCTTAGTGGATCTTCTGTGGATGATATATGTGCTGCGGCAGGATGGACCTCACCGAGCAATTTTGTCAAACTTTACAGCGTGGTTGTGAGTATGCTCCTTTCCGTTTTAGCAGATGCTTTCCTAGCATTTGCATCAGGCGTGATGATATAGCGTTCCTATACGGTGATTTCACTGAAGCATCGTTGTGACCTATGAAAGGGAACATCTCGGTTACATATGTAACCACGGTTCCCTGGAAAGGGAACGAGAAGCTGTGGTTCGGGCTGTTCTATACCTTGATAATTTCCTTAGTATCATGAAATCTGAGCGAAATAGTGCGCAGCACTCAGGTATACTATGCTTACACATGCATAAGGTGCTACCAAGCACTATTACCATACTGTACCCATACAGTGACATCACCTCAGCATCTTGTTTCCTATTCAGGGAACCGTGGTTACATATGTAATTAAGATGTATTGTTTCATTTGGTTAACTAGATGTGTATTAACAGTGTTTGTTTAAAATCTCTTAATTTGTGGGAGGACGCCAGTGCACAGAAGCATTCTTTGTTTACATTAGTTCAGAGTTACTGCTAGTTTTAATGTAAAATAATGCAATTTACTTCATAAATTATAACTTACATCATTAAAAAGGTCTACGACAAATGTTTTATATCGATCTTGACTTCGTTTTTCATTTAGCCTACCTATCTCCTGGCATGAATTAAGAAATAATTGTGGTATGACTGTGACAAATGGCTGCCAACTGCTCCAGGTGTGTGTTCACAGTGTGTGTGTGTGTGTTCACTGCTGTGTGTGTGCACTTTGGATGGGTTAAATGCAGAGAACAAATCCTGAGTATGGGTCACAATACTTGACTGTATGTCACGTCACTTTAATTTTGTCCTTCATGACAACTGTGAAGAGGGTGTATTTTTTTTATAACTCCGTTTAAATTATATTAAGCCTTAAGTTCTGCATAATTAAGGGTGTGGCCACTTGAGTGACATGTGGATTGCCACTGCTGACACTACCGTCAAGCTTGGTGGGCATGGCTTCAGCAACCAGCTCCTGCCTTTTTGTCCATAATCAATAATTCATTATTTTTTAATTAATCAAATTATACTACTCTACGCACCTCCTGGCATGCTATTGCACTCCACACTTGAGGTAGTCCTATTCCGCTTGACTTCACTCACTTGATTGGTCGAGATAAGAAGTGATCCTGCCTGTGTAGTGTGTTCTGTATAGTATAATTTCTAATTACCCAGACACTGAGGCTTTTACTCTGAGTATAAGTCCTTTTTACCTGTTGAAATATCCATAAAATGCAGTTTTACACTTGCCAAATGTGATTACAAACTCTGCTTACTGAGTGAACAGTTCTTTCTGCTTCAGAATGACTTGATTTTATTCATGGTTGTTATATTTGATACCTTGATTACCTCATTCAGTCCTTTTCACCTGTTGAAATGCCTTTAAATGGTCAATAAAACCCATAAAATGTATTAGAGACGGCAATCATATTTTTGGCAGATGATCAATTTTCGGCACAACACCAGTGTGTACCGGCCCACTTCAAGCACTGGTTAAACCAATTATGTATGAATCCACTTATGGCTTTTTACGTAAGATGGAATTCTATGGGAAAACGCAAATAAAATAGTGATATTATTCACTTTATCTGTGGAATAAGGGCTTGTTCTTTTGACAGTGTTGTGTAACAAACAACAGTCTTCTTGAAGTTGTAAAATAAATATCAAGAAACATAGTTCCAAATGTCAAAATAAAACTTTATTAAACACCGCAATAAACCCAAGATGACGGCCGCCGCATCTGAATCTGTGTCTGTTCGCGCACTCGTTTTATACTCTTATCTCTTACCAAAGTTGGTAGTTTAATGGTGGAACTTGGCTAAATCAATCTTTTTGTTAAAACTTTCAGTCTGCCTCTTCCTGTTGGTTGCTGGTGGTCACATGAGACATTTATCAAATCTGTTTACTGCTACTTGTCAGCTTCTGGAAATCAACTAAAGTTCACAGGGTTACTTAAGTTCACAGGTACAATTCAATGGAAACTACCAGTACTTCTAAATGGGAGGAGCTTTATACATCCAATACTCTTTAACACTATCAGTACTGCCCAATGGGAGGGCCTTTATACATCCAGTCCTCTTCAAGACATCCAGTATTTGGGAATAATTCAGCATATTGATCAATATATTGATTGTTTTCATGGTCACACATAATATTTTAAGTAAGATAATACCATATTGAGTAAATAACATAATATAAAGTAAAATAACACAATAACAGTAGTTAATGTTTATTACAAGTAAGGTTTGACAACAATTTCCCTGGTCGATGTTTAGGTACATTAAGCGTTTTTCATGATAAAACGAATTTGAATGTCCCGGTTTCTGGTGTAGACTTTTACCATGTACTAATCCAAACAGCATTTAAATCTCTTTCTTCTTCTTCTTTTTTACATAAAGCATAATTTGCATTTGCAGATGTCACTTGTTTTGATATTTTGTATCTACAATGAAAGTTACGTTTGACGCAAAAAGTGATCAAATAATTTTTTATTTGTATTGTCTGTGGTTTATCTGATCCACCAAACCTGGGCAATGTTAATTTTCCTTTCCAGCCATATAATTATGGATCAAAGTACAGATGATGATGTCATGGACACCACTCCAGAACCATATGGAGATTCAGAAGATGTCATGGACATTTCTCCAGTGTCACACGGAAATCCAAATGATGTCAATCTTCCAGTGACACATCAATATAGAGTTAATGTCATGGACAATTTTCATGTAACAAATCAAGAAGCAGATGATGCCTTGGATCCAATGACACATAAAACCCCAGATAACATGACGGACAAACTTCCAGTGATACATGATGAAGACTTAACTAATAAAATAGAATTTCAGATACAACCAACTTCATTTCTTTCCACATCAGATGATCAAGACCATGGTGTAAAGCCTCTTGGGACCTCAAATAAAGCACATGGAGAATACAAGGTAAATGTGATAATACTCTTAAAAATAAACGGTTTAAAAGCAGAATCTTCCAGTGAACAGTGTATAGACCAAAATGGTATAATTAGCCAATTTTGTGCTTAATGCTCTTTAATTGTGCGGAAGTTGCACTGAGTTCCAACTAAAGATTTATGTATATTTGATTGTGCCAAACTGGAAACTATTGCACGTATACAAGGTACACATAAAATATTGTAAATTTAAAGACTGATATTCAGAAATCATTCAGTCCTTAATAAAAGTGATATTAAAACACATTTTAGGCACATTATTAAGAAATGTGCATTGTGCAATAAAGAAATACTCCAAATAAAGTTTAATTAATAATTTTGAAGAGAAATGTCTTTTTAAAGTTTTATTGTTCTTGCACTCTTAAAAATAAAGGTTCCAAAGGAGGGTTTTCACAGTGAAGCCATAGAATAACTAAAGAAACTTTCAGTGAACAGTTCTTAAAATAATAATTTTTCTCTCAGTGTAAATTATATTTAATTAATCTAAATAACCTTTTTGGACAAAAAAAAGGTTTACCTTTTGTGGAATGGAAATCAATGCAAGTAAAGATCAATGAAGCATCAATGCAAGTATGATCCTTTATTTTTAAGAGTGTTCCTTCGTTTTACATATACTACATGGCCCAATGTTCTAGAAATTGTCCATCTAATTCAAAGATTTAACTGTTTCACCTACAGTTTTTGTATTAACAAGCAGTCATGCAGAATAAACATAGAATGTGATTTTCAGATGCATAAACATTGTTACTCTTGCACAATTAAACAACCTTTAAAAATAATTTTAATAAGAAATAGGTCATTGCTTGTTATCTCTCCAGGATGATGTGAAACCAATAGAAGAAGGGATTAACCCGAAATCTAAAGGTAATGCAGACATTGTAGCACTGTGCTCAGGCTTTAATGATTCATCTCACAACAACACAGGTAAGAAATGCAACTGGTACAAATTTCTGTCATGAAATTCTAGATGGCACAGGTCTATAGGTTCTAACTCAATCTGAAATAATCTCATCATTATTGGCATGGCATTGCTGACTGAATCTATTTGCATCAGCAGCCAATGAGCTTGGTGCACATTGAAAGACTCATCCAGTACTTGCTGTAGCAGTTGCAGCGCACATCAGAAACTCTCTACCTTCCCCAGTCTAGCTGTATAGATATTTTATGGGATTATTTCATGTATGTTATATGTGCAGCAGCAGTATTTCTTACAAGCTCACAGCAGCATGTATGTGGATGTATTGGCAGTAACAAGTCTTGGTACTTGCTCTGCACAGCAGCAGAAGCATTGCAGATCTATTCCACCAAGACCAAACACATTAACAATGTCATTACCATACCAATAGTATATTACCATACTAAACTTTTCATGACAGAACTGTCAGTAAGAAACACTATTTCATTTACATATATTGTGGTGTGTTCTTACTGTACATTCTCAGAGTTTGAGAACAGCTCTGTGTTGTTTATTTTTAGATCACAATGATCCTGATTTGACTGTTGCATTATTTGGAAGATCTGATGCTGTCCAGTTTGGATGTGACAATGTTCTACTTGGAGATAAACAACAAAATGGAGAATTTCAAATTATCATTCAAAAGAGGAAGATATCAGAACATTGTGTCTCAGTGATCAACATGATTGGCTCCCAGGAGACTGATCTAAAACCTCTCATTCATGATATTGGTCAACTAGTGAATGAAAATGAAATCCATGCCTTCATCTTTGTTGTGCGATTGGGCCAGTTAACAGATGCTGATAAGATGGGCATTGAATGGTTACGGAGAATATTTGGTGACAGAGTTCTTTCATTTGTGATTATTGTCTTCACCTATGAGAATGAGGAAGAGTGTGACACTATAATAGAGGACCTGAAGAACAACTCTGTTCTGGAGCAGCTGCTGAACAAATGTGGAGGAAGATATCACACCTGCAGCAAGATCATGAACAAAAAATCAGAAATGAGAGAATTGATGGACAGGATTAAGCGTCTGTTCACTGACAATAATCAGCAGTGCTACACCAGAGAGATGTACAGCTCTATGAAAGGCCTGGAAAACAGTGAATATCAAAGTGGTAACACCCCTTCATTTTTAGCTTACATTTTTTCACAACTTCATTAAAAAAATTTAATTCAATATTTAAAAATAATAATGCAATAAATTCAAATATTATCAATATTAAGTAAGTTTTTGTTTGTGGAATTATGCCTATTTTTTGTTTTTTTTTAACATGATCACATTAGTATTTGTAGGTATTCGTAAGTGTGCTTCAAGTACAGATATTGCTTTCTGAGGGAGCATGCACCCACTCTTCATAAATTGTTTTAAAAAAATCATGTATTCATATCAAGCTTTACATAACACTCAAACAGACAGTTTGACAGCTTCAGTCAAACAGCTTCAGTTCAGTGAGTCAGATGTTGATTCAGATAAATGGAGTTGCTCATCCCTGCTTTAAGGTATCATAGATTAAAATCTGTGAAAATAGTTTAATAGATTGACTTGTGGTCATAAAATAGTCGATAAAAAAAAGCATTAGTTTTAATTGAGTTTAATACATTTTGATCAGTCTGTAAAGAAATCTTTAATCTCCGAAATACTTAAAAATGAATGTGACATTAAATTATCTTTATGCATCTTAACTATATTGAAATCATATATAGTATATATCAAGTTGCAAGACATAACTGAGTGTTGCTGCTTTATATTTGTTAGTGAATCAATATGTTTTAGTCACGCTGAATGTTCAAAAGAATCTGCACACTTCCATTTATACCATTTAATTAAATTAAATTAAATTTATGCATTTAGCAGACGCTTTTATCCAAAGCATTCAATCAGTTTTTACCTATCACTTGATAGGTATTTTTTGTTATTTTACCTATTACTTGAATCTAAAGTTTGGTTGAGCTTTTTTTAAATTATCTTAAAATAACCATTTTTTCTGTATTTTTCTCTGCTTTAATAAAATCAAACAGTAAGCATCAGCGACACTAATGCACAGCCTTTGGGGAGCCTGGTCCAGACTGATAATGGAGACAAACAAAAGGTAAAAACTTTTGAATTATTCATATTTTAATTATGACTATTCCACTATTATCACAAAAGTATTATATATAATTATATGTATTATAAGTATAATTATTACTAAAATAATTGTCACTCTATGTTTATGTGCCTGTTATGTTTTTTAGATTGTTTAAAAGTGGTTGGTTTTGGATATAGGATATATAAAAATGGAGCCTCAGATATATTTATGATATCATAGATTCTATGTTTATAGATGTAATAAATAATACCTTCAAATGTTAAATACCAATAAATGTAACAGTGAGACCATGGAGCATATTCATATTTTTTTTCGTATGCTTTTAATGTATTACCTTTTCAAAAAAGTGTACAAATTAACATTCCTTTTTCAATTATTCTATTTTATGGTACTGTATTTTTCAGCTATCTGCAGAAAAACTTATTGGGAGGCTTCATCTTGAAGGCAAACTAAGAACTGTAGACTTTCTTAAGCTAATTGCACAATCACAGTCCCAAGAGTTTTATGCAGAAGAGCAGCTGGCTTCAGTTTTTCTACAGAAATTGATGATGATGGACTACAGAGCAAGATACCTTCAGATAAAAGAGAATAATGAACAACACAAACAACAAAGGAACAATGACCCTTCTGAAGATGATGCTGATGCCTTTGATAATATTTTTGGAGAAACTGCTAAACCTGCTGATGAAACGAACAAATCAGATCCTGTCCACTTGATGGATGTTCAGATGGCTGTGTTTCATTGTGCTGATAGTTTCCTAAAGCAGCTCATGGTGACTAAACTCTCACAGTGTCAGTATGCTCTGCCTCTTCTTGTTCCAGATCCATTCACACAACAGATTGAGTTCCCACTCTGGACATTCCGACAAATTAACAAGAGCTGGAAGACAATTGATGATACAGGTAAAATTTCTAGCAAATTCCTGCCAGTCTACAAAGCAGAAACCCCAATGGTGGCTTTCTTCCGGTTTGGTCCTGCATCCTCATCCAAGTCTCAACTAATGAACAGCCTGATCAATGAGAAACACAACACATTCTTCCACAGGAACTGCCCAGGCAGCAGCAGAACCAGAGTCCTGATGGACGGAGTGGTGGAGATCGCTTGGTACTGTCCATCTGGAGAGAAAACAGACAGATTTAATCATTGTGTTGCGTTCTGTAACCTCCGTGGTGATGCAGGAGCGCATGAAAAACAGCTGGGTATCCTGACTGAAAAGGCCTCTTTAAATGTTGTTATTTTACCACAACTTGACAAGAAAGACAAAAGCATGACCAAGATCCAAACCTTCTACAAGGACTCAAAGCCACTCATCTGTCTTCTTACTGACAAAGATTTACCTCTGACACAAATGCGGGAAGGGAAATACAAAATTGGTTTGAAAAGCAAAAATCAGTCAGATGTATTTGAAGAAATCAGAAGTGCTATAAAAAATGGACTCCTGTCTACTAAATCATGTTCCTTCTTTAAGCTTGAAGATGTGTCCAAAAACAGTGATATCCGAGTGGATGAGGTCAATGATGATGATTGCAGGAAAGGAAAAGAAGCAGCGCAACAGATGATAGATTTACTGAAGGATAAAGATCTGACTGAAATCAAAGAATCATTCCTGCCATGTCAGGGAAACCTGTGGCATCAGTGGTGCCAGAAGAATAAAGAACTTCATCGACCTACATTAGGAGAACTACATAAGGGAAACAACATTGAAAAGAACAAAAGTTTCAAAAAATCAGAAATGCAGAAAATCCGTGAACTGCAGCAAACATCTGTCTTAAGTCAGTTTATGAAAATCTTTATTCAAAAACTGAATTCACAACTAGGAAATGAAGAGACATATTTTCTGAAATGGCTGGGCATCCTGCTAGACAATTACACTACTGAAAGTCTTTTAGCCCTTCTTCATGAGTATGATGAAAAATGGTCAACAGTCCTAAATCTTAAAAAGAAACATGATAAATCACAGCAAATGACAGCTTCACAAGTTGAACTTGAGACAGTATCTGAGAAACTACAAGCTGCAACCTTTGGCTTGGAGCACATACTGAGAGAGATCGGTCAGATATATGAATCATGTTCATCTGTAAAGAAAAATAAAAAAGACTTCAAATGTAACTTCTCCTCTCTTCCAAGTCTTGCAGCAGAGATGATGATCTCTGGATTTCCACTGGAGCTGATGGATGGCGATGCAGCCCATGTTCCTCTGATCTGGGTTACTGCGGTTCTTGATGCACTCATCCAGAAACTGGGAGACCAGAGAGTCTATGTGTTGTCAGTTTTAGGGATTCAGAGCTCTGGGAAATCCACCATGCTGAACGCCATGTTTGGACTGCAGTTTGCCGTCAGTGCTGGCAGATGCACCAGAGGAGCTTTCATGCAGCTGGTCAGAGTCTCGGAGGAGATGAAACAACTGCTGAAGTTTGACTATATTCTGGTCGTTGATACCGAGGGACTTCGTGCCCTAGAACTGGCCGGAAGGTCAACAAGAAATCACGACAATGAAATGGCCACATTTGTTGTTGGTCTTGGAAATATGACATTGATCAACATCTTTGGAGAAAACACAGCTGAGATGCAGGACATTCTTCAGATTGTTGTTCAGGCCTTCATGAGGATGAAGAAGATCAGACTGAATCCAAGCTGCATGTTTGTGCATCAGAATGTTTCAGATGTCACAGCCGGAGAGAAAAACATGGAAGGAAGGAGACGACTGCAGGAGAAACTGGATGAGATGACGAAACTCGCTGCTAAAGAGGAAGATTGTGATAAAGAGTTTTTCAGTGACGTCATTGCATTTGACGTTCAGAACGATGTGAAATATTTTGCACAGCTCTGGGAAGGCAGCCCACCAATGGCACCACCGAACCCCAACTACAGCAGAAATATTCAGGAGTTAAAGAACAGCATTCTATCAAAAGCTTCCAAATCTAATGGCATTACACTGTCTCAGTTCAGAATGCGTGTTAATGATCTGTGGAATGCACTGCTGAATGAAAACTTTGTGTTCAGCTTTAAAAACACACTTGAGATTGCAGTATACAGAAAACTGGAAACTAAATACAGTGACTGGACGTGGAGCCTCAGGAGCGCCATGATGACCATTGAAGACAAATTCTACAACAGAATTGCAAATGGAAACATTAAGGTTCAGGAAAATGACTTGTTGACTGAAATGAGAAAGACAAAAGAGCAGGTAGAAAAATCAATCATGTCTTACTTTGAGGAGGACAAAGACAAAGACATTCTGTGTCAGTGGCGTGGAAGATTTGAAACCAGAATCAAAGATCTTCATGATGACCTTGTGAAGGCTACAAAAAGGAAGTTAGATGAAGCAATTGAACAGAAAAAAGCCAGGGAGCAGCTGGATAAAAGAAAGACAGAGTATGAAAATAAACTTTTCAGTCGGAGCAAGGAACTAGCTCTGAGCCTGAGAAATAAAGGAATAGATGAACACATGTTGGAAAAGGAGTTTGAAACAATGTGGAGTAAATGGGTCACTGAAATGACCAAAGACACACCTCCACTGGCAGACATTAACTTTTTGGAGGATGTGACACGGATATTATCTGAAAACCATGAACTGACTCTTGTAGATGAGCGATTAAAACAAGAAGTCTACAAACTGATAGACCGCCGGAGTGATTATTGTGACTACATCATAATAAAGAAGCATCTGGAGCGCTCTGATGAGACAGCATCAGCGAAAGCTACTGAGAAAAGCAAGAGTGGGATGTTCAGTTGGGTCAGTCAAAAAGTTATCTCAGGCATAGAATATTTTAGATGGACTGAAAAAAAGCATCAAGTAAATGCTGAAATTCATTACTTAGTAAGGGATCTGACTCACAAAATTATTCAGGAAACTGAAAGGATAGTGAAGAAGTCACCAGTTGGAACACGGGGCTACAATGAGAGTTTTGTTCAAGAAATAACAGACTGTGTTAAAAAATCAGTACAGAATCATCAATCTGTGAACCAAAAATACAAACTGAAAAGGGAGTTTACCATAGATCTAAGTCTCCATGTGTGTGGGATTGCCATAAAAACTTTTACTGAACTCCACAAAGAATTCAGAGAAGCAAATGACCCAAGACTTTATCTTAATAAGCAAAAAACTCAATATTGGAAAATCTTCAAAAACTACTACAAAGGAACAACAACAACCACTATAATGAGTGAATTAATTTGCAGCAAACTTGAACCATCTATTTTACAAGCAGTTTACAACAAAACTGCTATTGGTTTGGCCGCACAGATGAGGTCTGACATAAAAGCCTTACGTGAGAACAGACCAAATCTGGAGAAACACATTCTGAGATCCCTTGCAAAAAAGGAGGACTTTGAGCAGTTCATAGAATACATTCATAATCCCAGAGAACACTTCAAACAATTCATAAGAAATGAAGTGAAAAGTTACTTCACCAAACAAAATAAAATTATCCTTAATGTTTTCAAAGGAAATCTAAAACAAAAGGAGCAGACTGTAAATAATGCAGTGAAAGCAGCTACAGTCGAGGTCAAGAGTAAGAGTGGAGACGGCAACATGTGGTTCAGATGCTTCACCAAGGCCCTGACAGATGAGCTGAAACTCACAGAGAACTCATGTGGTGATCTCAGTGAAATTAAAGATTTGGATTTTCTTGAGACCTTTTTGAGTGACAGTCTAGAGAAGAGGATGACAAACCTACAGAACAGTTTTAAAAGCATCAATGACATTAAAATGGAAAATTGCAGAAAGAGACCAGATGAGATTTTGATTGAGCACTTCTGTCAGTGCTGCTGGGTTCAGTGTCCTTTCTGTAAAGCCATCTGCACCAACACAATGAAAGACCATCCTGGAGATCACAGCGTTCCTTTTCACCGCAACATCGGTCTGAATGGGTGGTTTTACAGAGAAACAACAAACTTGTCTATTAACATCTGCACAACAGCAGTTTCGAGTGATCGATCCTTTTACCCAAATTCCTCAGATGATGCAGTCCCCTGGAAAGAATACAGAAGAGGAGGTCCTAAATATTCTAACTGGAGCATCACCCCTGACAACTCTGAGCTGCCGTACTGGAAGTGGTTTGTGTGCAGATTCAAGAAAGATCTGGAAACATACTACAGTAAGACATTTGAGGGACATGGTGAGATTCCAGATGAATGGAAACGATACACAAAAAAAGAAGCTCTGGAGAGTTTGGAAAAATACATGTAATGGAAATGTAATCACATGACACCCTTTCAAGACCCTGATTACAGATGATATTTGTACATCCTGGTTCACACAACACTGTATCCAAACTGATATATGCAGTACATTGTGCTTTTATATGATAGTTTTGTTATAAACACTGCTGAGTTTTTAATTTAGATGCATTATAGATGGGTTGATCAGTAACAAACAAAGTATAGAGAGACAAACTTGACTGTTAAAATCAGTAAGAAATGTTTCATAATTTACTCAGTCAAAATTGTCGATGTTCTTTATTTTTTGTGACTTTTTGTGACTTCTTCTATTTTTTTGTGACTTATTAGATCTAAAACAGAAACATTTGACTGTAATGTACAATCAAAAATTTATTTACTGTTGTTGTTGTTGTTTTATTATGTTGTATCTTATATCTACTCTGGATGAAAACCAAGAGTTAACATGTAAAAAAAAAAAAAAGATGAGCCAGAGATGAAAATGCTCCATGGTTTCCTATTTGTTAACCACCTAAATCTCCAGAAAGCTCTATTCTGATTAAAGCTGAGTGCATGAACTGAAGTTTGTTTTGTTTGTTTTTTAGCTCATAACTTACATATACCTATGCATAACAGAGGTATGTGCAGAGTAATTAAAAAGCTCTATAATGTGAATGTGTTTACGTGCACTTTAGCTTTAATAGTGACAGACAATATGTAAATAGAGCAAATTAACGTGTAATAGAAAATACACATTTTAATAAACTTTAAACTGAAACATATTTTTTAATGCATAACAGTATTAATTAAGTACTATTAATTAAATGTCTGCAGTGTTGCTCTATGTGCATTTATTTTTTTGAAGGAATATTAAGTGCCCATTTTTATTCTTCAGACTTTTTCAGCTAAAGTGCGACACACATTTTAATCTAGTTTGTGCTTAGATAATACAATTTATTACAACAACACATTGTAAAAATATGTTTTTAAGTGAAAAATGTTCAGAATTTAAAAGAATATCTTTATAAAAATAGACATACTAGTAGATTATGCTATTGATTGTAAACTGATCTGAAACGTCTGAAACGTCTTTACTTCGCAATAGCAATTACCACATTCAACACTAGAGTGCGCAAATACAGAATACTTTCTTGTTATTGACTCACTCAATACACAACAATCAGCATTGTTGTTACATAGCCTAGAGAGTATCTGTTAGGTGAGTCTTATTTCTTTGTCTAAATGAATGTGTTCCTGCGTTAAAGACAATTCATAAGAGTAATTTATGTTGCATTTTTCACTTTTATATTAAAAATATTTAACATTTCATCAGGGGCCTGTTTCAGAAAAGGAGGTTAAGTGAAAACTCTGAGTATGTTAACCCTGAAATGAGGGAAACTCTAGGTTCCCTATCTGTCGGTCACTACGAGTTATGTCGACCGACAAATGGGGTCTCACTTGGGAGGCCAATCATCTCTGATTTTAAGAGAAAACGCCAATGAAATTGGCAAGTGGATTAACACACCTGAGCCACCCCCCGTGCCAGCGGGTATAAATAGGGCGACAGGTGCATCCACTCATTAGATTTTTGCTTCGGAGCCGAGTAGTGGATGAAGAAACCTCTACAAAGCCATCATCTTTGTTTTGTTCTACTGTTCCTGGTCGGTGTGACGGCGCATTACAGCGGTGTCCCTGCGAGTCGGCGATTCCCCTGGGCGCTTCGGCTAAAAGAGACAGTTCTAAAAGAGCAAATCACGGACGATTCGCGTCTTTTTCAAGATGCCGTTTCGTCCGTGTCCTTCTGGATGCGGTCGTTTCCTGTCTTCGGTTGACGGTCACGAGCGTTGTCTGCAGTGTCTGGGCGTCCAACACGCTGAGGCTGCGCTCGTGGATGATTCATGCGTCTACTGTGGGCGAATGAACATGGCAGCGCTGCGATCGCGTCTCTCACTCCTCAAGGGGAGTGCAGCAGACCCCTCTGTCGCCACCCGTCCCGGTCTCTCTGGCTCGAGCAGAGGGCCGCCGGCTGGCGCTCTGGGAGATCTGAGGATCACAGTGAGAGCTTCTCCGCCGGGCCACGCCCCACGGACCTCTCACTCCTCACGCAGCGACTGTCCCGTGCAGCTGCCGATTGATTCTGCTGGGCCGTCTCACAGCGGTCCCAGCGTGTCTTTCGGTGCGCCGCCCGAGGACCAGATGTCGATTGCTGCATCGGGGGATGGGTTATCGACCTCTGAGGATGAAGGTTCGGCGGGGCTGCCCCCCTCGGGTGTTGTCGCTACTGCCGAATCGGACTTGGAGTTGTCGGCCATGCTTGCCCGGGCAGCCGTGAGTATCGGACTGGAGGTGACTACACCGCCCAGTCCCGAGCCCTCACGGCTGGATGATTGGTTTCTCGGCGCGGGACGCGGCTCACAACCTCGTTCTGCTCCGGTGCCTTTCTTCCCGGAGGTGCATGAAGAGGTGACGAAGTCGTGGACGGCCCCTTTCACGGCCAGAAGCCGCTCTTCTCCCTCTTCCATCCTCACCACCCTCGATGGCGGGGCAGCCAGGGGGTACGTAGAGGTTCCCCAGGTGGAGAGGGCGGTTGCGGTGCACTTGTGCCCACAAAACGCCGCCACTTGGAGGAATCGTCCGCGCCTCCCGTCCAAGGCCTGTAGGCTGACGGCCGCACTCGCTGCCAAGGCTTACAGTGCTGCGGGCCAAGCTGCCTCTGCCCTGCATGCCATGGCTATCCTGCAGGTACACCAAGCCAAGGCACTCAAAACCATGCACGAGGGTGGTACCGACCCGGGGTTGATGCAGGAGCTGCGCACGGCGACCGACTTCGCCTTACGGGCAACGAAGGTCACGGCGCGGTCCCTCGGGAAGGCGATGTCCACGCTGGTGGTCCAGGAGCGGCATCTCTGGCTGAACCTGGCTGAGATGAGGGACATGGACAAAGCGCGCTTTCTCGACGCCCCCATCTCCCAGGCAGGCCTGTTCGGCGACACTGTCGAGGACTTTGCCCAGCAGTTCTCGGCGGTACAGAAGCAGACTGAGGCCATCCAGCACATCCTGCCCCGACGTGTCTCTCCGGCTGCCACCGTTCCGTCGCGGGTAGCGCCTCAGCCTGCTCGTCGCCGTGGGCGCCCCCCTGCGTCCTCTACGCCAGCTCCGCCCCGTGCTGAGAGTTCTTCGAGGCCGGCGCGTCGAGCCCCGCGCAGGAGAGCGGCGCCCCCCGTGTCACTCCCGGCTGCGAAGTCCTCCAAGAAGTCGACCAAGCGGCCCTGACACGGGCAACTCGGAGATGCGGAGAACTGCTCTTCAGGAGATGGCGAAGACAGCGCCACTCCTTCCCCCGGAGGAGGGCCGGGCGGAGAATCTTCAGTTTCTGTTTTGTTTTGTTCCGCCACTGGCCGGACGTCTCTGGCCAGTTCCTCCGGAAACACGAGGAGTGTGGTTGCGATGACCCAGGATGCTGTGCCTTCTGGGCCTTCCGGCACGACTCCCCATTGCTGCACCACTGCGGGTATGTCGACTGTCCCTTTGGTGCCACTTGTACGGTATCTGGGAGCGTGGCTTGCGCTGCCCAACCCGTCACGCTGGCTCATCCGGACGGTTCGACTCGGCTATGCGATTCAGTTCGCCCGGCGACCCCCCCAAGTTCAATGGCATGCTCGAGACTTCGGTGGCAGTCCAGGACGCCCCTGTCTTGCGCGAGGAGATTGCTGTCCTCCTGGCGAAGGATGCAATCGAGCCGGTCCCTCCAGCCGAGATGAGGACGGGGCTTTACTGCCCTTACTTCATCGTGCCCAAGAAAAGCGGTGGCCTTCGACCTATCCTGGTTCTGCGAGTCTTGAATCGGGCCCTACACAAGCTCCCGTTCAGGATGTTGACGCAGAAACGCGTTATCAAATGCGTCCAGCCCCAGGACTGGTTTGCAGCGATCGACCTGAAAGACGCGTACTTTCATGTCTCTATCCTCCCTCGTCACAGACCGTTCCTGCGCTTTGCTTCCGAGGGTCAGGCATGGCAGTACAAGGTCCTCCCCTTCGGGCTCTCCCTGTCCCCCCGTGTCTTCACGAAGGTCGCGGAGGGCGCCCTTGCCCCACTTTGGGAAGTGGGCATCAGGATCCTCAACTATGTCGACGACTGGCTCATTATGGCCCGGTCCCGAGAAGAGTTGTGCGATCACAGGGACTTCGTGCTTCGGCACCTCAGTCAGTTGGGGCTTCAGGTCAACCGGGAGAAGAGCAAGCTCTCCCCTGTGCAGAGAATCTCTTATCTCGGTATGGAGTTAGACTCGGTGAGTATGATGGCACGTCTCACCAGCGAGCGTGCCCACTCAGTGCTGAACTGCCTGAGTTCCTTCAGAGGCAGGACAGTGGTACCGCTGAAACACTTTCAGAGGCTCCTGGGGCATATGGCATCCGCAGCCGCAGTCACGCCGCTCGGGTTGCTTCATATGAGACCACTTCAGCACTGGTTACACTCCCGAGTCCCGAGATGGGCATGGCGCCGCGGTACACATCGTGTCACCATCACACTGATGTGTCGCCGCCTATTCAGTCCTTGGTCGGACCTTGCCTTTCTACGGGCCGGCGTGCCCTTAGAACAAGTGTCCCGGCACGTTGTTGTCACAACAGATGCCTCCAACTCGGGCTGGGGCGCGACATGCAATGGGCAGGCAGCCTCAGGGTCCTGGACAGGACCTCGACTGCTTTGGCACATCAACTGCCTGGAGTTGCTGGCAGTGCATCTAGCTTTGCGACGGTTTCGTCCGCTAGTGCTGGACAAGCACGTGTTGGTCCGCACGGACAACACTGCGGCTGTTTCGTACATCAACCGACAAGGCGGGTTACGATCACGTCGCATGTCTCAACTCGCCCGTCATCTCCTCCTCTGGAGTCAGACGTGGCTCAAGTCGCTGCGCGCTGTCCACATCCCGGGGGAGCTCAATCGTGCAGCCGACGCGCTCTCACGACAGCTCACTTTCCCCGGGGAATGGCGACTCCATCCCCAGACGGTCCAGCTGATTTGGAGTCGATTCGGGGAAGCCCAGGTAGACCTGTTTGCTTCCCACAAGTCCTCCCACTGCCAGCTGTACTATTCCCTGTCCCAGGCCCCCCTGGGCACAGATGCACTGGCACACAGCTGGCCTCGGGCTTTACGCAAGTATGCGTTTCCCCCAGTGAGCCTGCTCGCACAGACACTGTGCAAGGTCAGGGAGGACGAGGAACAGGTCCTGTTGGTTGCGCCTTACTGGCCCACCCGGACCTGGTTTTCGGAGCTCATGCTCCTCGTGACAGCCCCTCCCTGGCGCATCCCCCTGAGGAGAGACCTTCTCTCTCAGGGGCTTGGCACCATTTGGCACCCGCGTCCAGATCTCTGGAACCTCCACGTGTGGCTTCTAGACGGGACGCGGCAGACCTAAGTGATCTGCCCCCAGCAGTGGTAGACACTATCACTCAGGCTAGAGCCCCTTCTACGAGGCAGGCCTATGCTCTGAAGTGGAGTCTGTTCACGAATTGGTGTTCTTCTCACCGAGAAGACCCCCGGAGATGCCCGGTCAGAGTCGTGCTTTCTTTCCTGCAAGGTAGGCTGGAGCGTGGGCTGTCACCCTCCACCCTGAAGGTGTATGTGGCTGCCATTGCAGCACATCACGATGCAGTGGACGGCCGGTCCCTGGGGAGGCATGACCTGATCGTTAGGTTCCTGAGGGGTGCCAGAAGGTTACATCCTCCTAGGACACCCCTGATTCCCTCCTGGGACCTCTCTATTGTCCTGGCGGGACTTCAGAGGGGTCCCTTTGAGCCGCTGGATTCGGTTGAGCTGAAGTTCCTGTCTCTCAAGACAGCGCTCCTGATCGCGCTCACTTCCATCAAGAGGGTCGGGGACCTCCAAGCATTTTCGGTAAGTGAAGAGTGCCTTGTGTTCGGGCTGGCCTACTCTCACGTTGTCCTGAGACCCCGGCCTGGATACGTGCCCAAGGTTCCCACCACTCCCTTCCGAGACCAGGTGGTGAACCTGCAAGCGCTGCCCCTGGAGGAGGCAGATCCAGCCTTGTCGTTGCTGTGTCCCGTAAGAGCGCTTCGCATATACGTGGACCGCACCCAGAGCTTCAGAAGCTCTGAGCAGCTCCTGGTCTGCTTTGGAGGTCAGCAGAAGGGGAAGGCTGTCTCTAAGCAGAGGTTGGCCCACTGGATAGTGGACGCCATCGCCTTGGCTTACCATTCCCAAGGCGAGCCGTGCCCCCTGGGGGTGAGGGCCCACTCCACACGGAGTGTGGCCTCCTCCTATGCGTTGGCGCACGGCGCCTCTCTGGCAGACGTTTGTCGAGCTGCGGGCTGGGCGACACCTAACACCTTTGCGAGGTTTTACAACCTCCGTGTAGAGCCAGTTTCCTCCCGTGTGTTGGGTAACAGGTAATTGGCGGGAAGGGCTGGCTGGGTGTCTCGCTTGCTGCGCCATTCCCCCTAACACGGGGATGTGAGCGCCTTCTTCTCCCAGTAGAGTTCCCCGGTTGGCGTACCCTGGTCGAGCATCCTCCAGCACCCTCGGCGTCAGACTTGGCGGAGCAGTCTGTCGCCAGGCCCAGTACTGGCGTTAGCATGCCCGGAGCCGGTCAGCCCCTGTACTGGGCTAGGTGTCCATATGGCTGGGTTCCCTGCGGGTAATCCCATATGTGTATTCTTCCACGGTAAGGTTTCCCTCTTGGCAAACCCGTGTCTTCCCTTGACAGATCGCTCTGTCGGTCTCTTCTGGCAGCCGTTCCATCCCTACTCCAAGGTAGGACCTGCCTCAGAGACCCTTTCCATATGTAGTACTGCCCCCTGGGTCAGTCCATATCGGTATATCCACATGTCACCTCCCTACGGGTAGGATGTGGTCTCCGTAGCGACCTTTCCTAAAGGCTCGCTTCCCCATTGTCTTGCCAGCTGAAAGAACAAATAGGGAAGATTTGAAGCAATCTTTCACTGAAGGTTGAAATCCCTTCCATTTACTTTATGTGGGCGGAACAGCAGCATGGCCTTCTCCAGCAGCGATGTACTCACCCTTTGGCCCCTTCGGTACCAAGGTCAGTGAATTTGCGCTGGGGCTTTGGGAAGGTTACGACCTTAAGCGTAGCTTTTGTGGCACGCCAAGGCTTGTCAACAATTGCAGCGCCTCAGGGTTGTGACGAGGTTCAGGTTATGGCGTTTTCCATAGGACCCCATTTGTCGGTCGACATAACTCGTAGTGACCGACAGATAGGGAACGTCTCGGTTACGTACGTAACCCTCGTTCCCTGATGGAGGGAACGGAGACGTTATGTCCCCATGCCACAACCTTGAACCATTCGCTGTTGCCGGGACACGTTCTCGGCTCCTCAGCGTAAAACCTAATGAGTGGATGCACCTGTCGCCCTATTTATACCCGCTGGCACGGGGAGTGGCTCAGGTGTGTTAATCCACTTGCCAATTTCATTGGCGTTTTCTCTTAAAATCAGAGATGATTGGCCTCCCAAGTGAGACCCCATTTGTCGGTTGACATAACGTCTCCGTTCCCTCCATCAGGGAACGAGGGTTACGTACGTAACCGAGACGTTTTCTGTTTCAGAATGGGAGGTTTGTCGAACCCGAGAAAGTAAGGTAAGTCAAGCCCGTTTCTGAAAGAGAGCTAACTTAACATACTTACTCTATGAACCTAACCTGGTCAGGAGCAGGTTTTCTTCGATAAACCCAGAGTTTCTTTCGGTCTCCTCCCTGTGTTTTTTTTTTTTTTTCTTTTTCCCCAAGTACAAATATTTTAAATAATAATAATAATAATAAAAAAAAGATTTATTTTAGATACTTAGTTTTGTTTCCTGGGGTGGATCTAAATTAAGTGCATTTTAATTAAGTAAAATTATATGCCAGTGTGTTAATTAAAATAATCTTAATGCAAATGGAAAACAAGATTATTCTGAGTGTTTATTACTAAGTGCAATTCTACTGTAGCTCCGCCCTCCATCGACACATAAGGTCAAATACAACACGTTGCGTGTGAATAACGGCTTCAGTGGTGAAGGCAGTAATGTTTTGGGCACGGAAAACTAGCTTGTAACGCGATTGATTGGGTTAGAGTCCGGCTTTTGCAGAGCTCGTTCTTCTCACTTTTCCCATCACGTCACATTCAAATTTATTTTCAATAAAAATGAACAAAATGTTCTAAAAGTGGAAGTGCCTAACGAGTGTTTAATAATGATAAAACTATTTATAATTGTAATAAATTTAATCATTTACAATCTGTTATTATTGCATCCTATTAATGTATAACAATACTGAGGTGCAAATGTATCTGCCAGTATAAAGTATAACTAGCATCTAATTATTATTTACACATAGCCTGTTGCAAAGAACTGCTACTTTTACATGGTAAATAGAATATATCACGATTTTAACTGTAATTTTTTTCTAAATATGCATCTAAAGCTACTTGCACTAATGTAAATAGGATCTATCGCTAAGAAAGTATGTAAATTCCACTTAGTGTAAATAGCCACTGCCGTATTTTTCTTACTCTATTCGCAGATCATTTGTAAAATAAGAAAAATTCACTTAAAATATAATTATTAATATTATTAGTTTATATATAATTTTTGCCCATGAGATACCATAAAAATTATTAGCTATTAGTTCATTAATCTATTATAATAGTGATAAGAATTACATTTGTATTGAGTCTGAAGTATGCAGACGGCTTTTTGGCGGGAGCTGTTGCCATGGTGAATCGTAATATCAGCGCTCCATTGATAATGGCTTTTTATAGTTGTGGTGCACGGCTTAACTCAGAGTCAGTCAATTTAGAGTTGATTAAACCAACTTATTTCAGCTGTTCTGTAACCGAAAACTCAGAGTTTCCCATCTCAGGGTAAGTCAACTCAGAGTTCAAGTTTAAACTCAGAGTTTGTTGAACCTCCTTAGTGACACTTCAGGACTGTAACTTCAGTTAAAGAAAACAACAGGGATCCTTCTGATGATTTTTACTCAAAACCTTTTGCATAGAGAATACAGATTTTTGGATGATGTTTGTACTTTCCATCGTGCTTATATTTTAATGTACATTTAACAGTATCTCTACTGTTGTTTTTATTTAACAAAATAAATGTTTTAACCTTTTTAATATCACTAGGCTGTGAAACTGTGAATGTGATGGTGATCTTGGAGTAAATGTGTGTCTCAGATGTTGTGGAGGCTCCTGTCCTTACTGTGAACTCAAGCAGGTCTAGTGATTCCTGTACTGTAAATTTTACATATAGAGGTCATGACTTCACACTCAGCTCCACTTTTGTATATGATAGCTGCTCACGAGAGGAAATGACATCACAAATCAACACTCCCATCCTGGAATGCAGTGTGAAATCAAGCGGCAACCTCCCACTCTCTCTGGTGAAGCCAACAAGGAAGTGACTTAAAGTGACCTACTATTATGCTCCTTTCCACAAGATGTAAAATATGTCCCAAGAGTGTGTATGTTAAGTTTGAACTCAAAATACTGTACAGAAAATTTTTCATAGCTTCTTAAAATTACCACTTTTAGTGAATGAGCCAAAACGCATAATTTTAGTTTCTTACCCTTTAAATGCAAATGAGCTGGTGCTCCGGGGAAGAGGGCGGAGCATCAAGATTATCTCAAACTACTGCAATACTGGTGCTTGCTTTTGTGAATAAACACTGTTTAAAGCCTGTTATCTTTACAGAAAACTGACTAGGATTAAAAGTCAGTTGATTATACTGTGTGTAAAAATGCCCTTTATAAATTACACAGATGTGAGCACAGCGCAATAAAAAATAACTCATGGTGCCATCACATGCTATTACAAACTTTATAAGCCCCACTTGTGATTATGAGCTCGACTAATTCCAGCAGTCGACTTCATATTGCTTTCATATGTAATTTTTTACTACCACTTTCCTATTCACAATCATTCTGGAAGCACATGAAGGCAGCATCAGTTAAAAATACAATGGTAGCTTTTTGCTAAAGCCTTACAGAGTGCCAAGAAGATATCTTTCAGAAAGGCAATTTGTAAAACTAACGCGTGATACTTAATTCTTCTGGAGGTGTAGCTAGATCACGAACAGTTGGCACTTGCCCTTGAGCAAGGCACCAAACCCCCAACTGCTCCCCGGGCACCTCAGCATAACTGGCTGGCCAATACTCCGGGTGTGTGTGTGTTCACTGCTGTGTGTGTGTGTGTGTGTTCACTGCTGTGTGTGTATGTGTTCACTGCTGTGTGTATGCACTTTGGATGGGTTAAATGCAGAGCACAAATTCTGAGTATGGGACACCATATTTGGCTGTATATCATGTCACTTTCACTTTTTTTTCAGAGCACAAATTCTGAGTATGGTACGCCACACGTCATGTCACTTTCACTTTCACTTTAGAAAAAAACTGATCTTATATTTATATCTATTACAGTTTCTTTAGTAAAAAAGAATGTTTAGGAAATGAATATGGAGTAAAATTAGCTACAAGGTTTATATTGAGAAACCACGCAAACATGATTAATGCAACACAGACAAAAATGTTATTGGTTAATTTGTATATTAAAACCAGAATCATCATCATTGTGTCTAGTTTTTTTTTTGTTTGTTTGTTCATTTTCATTCTGAGCACAAAATAAAGACTCTTTGCAATCCCCCTAAATGCACCAAATAATTATTATTATTAATTTATTTTATTTTATTTTTTCAAAAGATATTCCTTTTAAAATCTCTGCTTGTGTTCTAACTGCACTAAATCTTGGTTGTTGGCAACAAATACTCATCTCATAACCTTGAATTTCATACATTGCTATATTTTATTTGTAGCACTTTTTATGTTCAGACCACTAGGTTTCTTTAAACTTTATTTTCCACAGAGAAAAGAAAATCAACACAAAGTCTAAATTGTCTTTTCATACTACTAAGAACAGTCTAGTCAATCCAGAATACTGATCAATATTAAACTTGTCGGCTGGCAGTCTGTTACATGAGAGAAATCGTATATTTTTGAGGTTAAAATCTGACCGAATCAAATGCAAACAAACATGTTTCCACACATCCTGTAATCTGAGCAGTAATCTTACATTCTTACAGTCACAGATAAATGAAACTTCAGACAATAAGAAATTAGAATTACCCAACTACTCTGTGGTGATCTGTGATGGTTTGTTTTATTTCTCTTAGACTCTGACCCAGAAGATGACAGGAGATACATGGACCACCGTCACCTACTGTACGACAAAACCAAACACCTTCATTTGCTTCTGATTGCTGAAGATTACACTCTGCTGAGTTAAACACTTTGATGATTGACTGAACAGAACTACAGTCTGAATTTAACTAACTGGCTTCATAACTCATAACTTTTATGCTGATTGAATTGTCCATTCTTGACTATGTTTCTGTTGAACGAGAGATTTTAATATCGCAGTTTGGATTAACCTAATAAAGGTTCAATTTCACAGCCTACTACTGTTCAATAAATAAAATGTGCAGCTAAAACTGACCAAACAATTGATGTTCTCTTATAAGCTTCATAATCTATCCGTTCCCATTTATCTCAAATGCAGTTAATATAATGTATTACTTAACACAAAGTGATTCTAACTTTATCATATTCACATAAGTCCATAAATATTTTGTAACAATTATTATTATTATACTATTTATGGTGCCTGTATAAAAGTTTAATGATTTAATGCAATTCACCAAAAAAAAAAAATCATACTATGAAAAATAGTATAGTAACCATTGCAAATAGTATATAGATCAAAGCAGTATTATAATAAAAATACTTAATACATTTACAAAAATAAAATACATTTGCGAACATAAATAGGCCTACATACCTAACTATATTATAATCTAATTGATGTTCCTTCTCAGTCAATGCAGTATTGAAAATTTGAATTTAAAACCAGTGAAAACTACAGAATTGTATCCTCATATTTCCTCAGACCCAACAGTGAGTAGCCCAGTGAGTAGTCTATGGGTCAGGAAAGGAAAACTCACTCCATATTGCTGTGTATTCTTATTAGTGTAAGTCAACCTGTATTCTGCTGGCAAACCATTAAAATATCTGGAGAAGGCATCCGGATGATTCATGTAGTAAAAATTGTAGGCACTCACATCTGACTACTTCTGCAAAACGGTCACATTCTGACAACAGGTAGGTTCCACCCACAAAACACATCATCAGTAGTTTTTCTAAATACCAGAATGGTCTATTCACTTTATGCTTATATATGTGCTTATACATGCTTATACATGTCTATTCACTTTATGCTTATACATGTTGTATTTGTCTATGTATATTGTTTAAAACTGTGATTTTCTTTTCTTTCAGTTTTCATAGTTTCTACTCGCGACTACTTGCAGGTAAGAAGCTGTTTCTCAAGGATCTTTAACTTACCCTTCTCTGCTCACTTTTATGTATGTTAAGTGTTTTCTCATAAACATAGGCTACACAAAGAGCAAATCACATACTGTACAATAAGGAATTAAAGGTGCAGTTTAGAAATTTGTAGAAGACACCTTATGGTCAAATATAACATGTTTTTTGTTGTTGTTGTTGTAGTTGTTGTTTTAGTTTTTTGTTTTGGAACAGGAAATCTTTTACTCTAAGCTCACTTTCGGTTTGCAGTTGCTCCATCAGTCTAGATGACATGCTGGATATAGAAACGGTATGAGTTGAGGAGTTTAGCTATATGATCGAATGAGGCTGCCTGAGTAAGAATTAAATCACACTTTATTTTCACCAGCAGTGTATTCTTGAATGTATACCTGTTCAGCTTTTCCACTGATTGACTGATTGATGTTTTAGTTTGTCAGTGTTTCGGCTGTTTATTCACATGGAGATAATTTATAACATTCACATGTATGTATACTTTCCTGCTGTCAAAAATTTAGATTTTTCTATAAATATCAATACTGAATTATCTGAAACAGTGTCAACAGGTTTCTCATTTTCTTCAGTATTGATACACTGATACTACTCTCATTCTCTTTGCACCAAGTTTACTCACCGCAGAATAGTGAGAAGCATTTTTAAACTTGTTGTGCAACAAAATACTCAAAACCCTTTTTATAATGTAAGTCGAGTGTTTGAAATAACTTCCTTGTGTGATCTGATGTGGCTTCTTATCACAGAAAAAGGCAGGGAAAAAATACACTGTTTGAAAACCACTGTTTTATACTGTGCTAAATTATCTGTTGATTATTATTGCATTATAAATATACTTTATTCATATTAAAATAGACTGCCAAGTAAATAACAGTGTTAAAGGGTTAGTTCGCCCAAAAATGAAAATAATATCATTAATGACTCACCCTCATGTCGTTCCAAACCCATAAGACCTCTGTTTATCTTCTGAACACAGTTTAAGATAATTTAGATTTTGTCTGAGAGCTTTCTGTCCCTCTGTTGATTGAAGATGTATGTATATTATGCTGTCCATGTCCAGAAAGGTAATAAAAACATAATCAGAGTTGTCCTTGTGACATCAGAGGGTCAGTTAGAATTTGTTGAAGCATCGAAAAAATACATTTTGGTTCAAAAATAACAAAAATTATGACTTTATTCATCATTGTTTTTTCTCCGGGTTCACGAGATCACTGCATTTACGCAATAAACATACTCTGTCTACTCAATGCTCATCACTGCAGCATTTCATGTGATGGGAAAAGATTAAAAAAATAATGCTATAATCAACACTTCTACGATTCGTTAATCTCGACAGCTGTAATAGTAAAAAAAAAAAAAAAAATGTAGTAAAAGTATTTGAGAGGGGTTCCGCATTTCGAATTTCAACGGTTCTCGGTAAAAGACCGAACCACAGCATTTGCCACCCTCGCTTCGGTATGCATTTGTACCGCAATAAATTTCAGTTCTAACAAATGATGTGGATTATATGTTTTGGCGAATAAACAAAGCTTCAAATACACATTTTGAGATACAACGTTCGCTATTGCACTACACAGGCATTAATGTCTCTTCTTGTTTCTTGTCCGTGTGTCTTTCTGCAACCACGAAATCAAATCATCTTGACTGAGCTTTCAACATTGTTACGGGAAAGGATGAAGCTGATTGGTTAGTTCTTGTCACATGACCTGCGGTGCGCTTGCGGCTCTCTGAAAAGTTGAGATGTTTTTAAGCCATTGGCTAGCGGACCCCCACCTGCTGTTAGCATTCCATTGACTCTCATTCATTTTGGCGTCACTTTGACAGCGAATAACTTTACATCTGAGGCGTTTAAAGACTCCATTTGTCCATTCATTATTTCTAAAGAAACACGAAAATTTATAAAAGGCTCCATTTCCTTGTATCTTACGTTATGGTCCTGTAGAAGCAGTTTTTGTATAAAAAAAATAGGCTAATGATTGCGTCATAACCTGCGAGTTATGTAAAGGGATATAATTAATCCGAATACTTACCAAATTTTGCTCCTGTTCACGCTCGCCTTCATTCAGATTTCTCTTGGCACAGCGATTAGAAGACTTACAGGTTGCTCACGTGACATCTAAGTCATCAAGCTCAGTTTGAGTCTGCGCAGTACGCCCGAACCCCAGGAAGTGCGTGCTTCTAATTGGCTTCACTTGTCTCCGTTGAATCCAATGGGGTCGCTGTGTCCATTTCTTTTACTGTCTATGGTGCAGACATGCCTGGAAAAAACGAGCGCGTCGCACCGCGTGGGAAGATGTTCACGCAAAGAAAGAAGGGGTACCTTTTATTCTCGTTGTAGTATTGTTGTTGCCACCTCCTCCATGTTGTATAGACGCTGTGTGTTTCACTGTGAAAGCGAAACTACTTTGTTTGGCCTTCCAAAAGATGACGATATCCACTTCATCATGCCTGGGGCTGATCCGTGCTGGTCGCTGAGGAAATACATCAACTTTGCACTGTGGATTGCCAGATTGGGGATGTCATTGCCTAATGGTTAGAGTTTGACTCCTAACCTAAGGTTGTGGGTTTGAGTCTCAGGCTGGCAATACCACAACTGAGGTGCCCTTGAGCAAGGCACCAAACCCCCAACTGCTCCCCGGGCACCGCAGCATAAATGGCTGCCCACTGCTCCGGGTGTGTGTTCACGGTGTGTGATGTCATGGATAATCCTCCACTTACACATGATGGAAAATATACAGAAAACTTAAATTCAGTTATGACCCAGACTCAACCAATAAAATATTCTGCTAACTTCAAGTCCATTCACATCAAATCAAGCCAATTTTTATTTTTTATTTTTTTTGCTCTTGCACACATGTAGAAACATTCCTGTTAATACCAAACTGATTTGTTGTTCTTTCTCCAGGATCATGTGAAACCAGTGAATAATGTGACACCAGCAGAAGGGAGTAACTCTAGATCTGGTGGTGGTCATGCAAACATAAGTGTAGCACCCAAACCCCTCAGACTTCAATGATTCATCTCACAGCAACATGGGTAAGAAATGAGAATTGCTACCATATCAGTAAGAACAACTGTTAAATTATATTTTATTTTATTTCATTTTTTATTGTGGTTGTGTTCCTATTATATATTTGAGAACAGTGATCCCAATTTTACTGTTGCATTATTAGGACCACTCCTAACTTGGAGAAATACAATTTTCCATGATTTTTCCAATACAGAAGAAGCTATCAGAACATTGTGTCTCAGTGATCAACATTATTGGCTCACATGAGGTTGATCATGAACCTCTTGATCATGTTATTGGTCAACTAATGAATAAAAATGAAATAAACATAATGACCTGTTAAAAAAAAAAAAAAAAAACGTATGCTTTCTATTTTTTTCTGTGGTGATAAACTGCATTTCAAATAAGCCGACTTGGGAAATCATTTTATTTGATGGACATAGACAGAGAAGCCGTCCTTAGCATGGTTACCCTTTAGAGATTACTGTTTTAACAATACAGCACAGCCTTTTGCCTTTTTACTTACTAATAAAAGCATAGTACTATTGAAATATACAGTATATACAGTAAAATCAGGCTTTGGCATTAAAGTTCAAAGCAGTTCTAAATCCAAATTAATTGATAACACTTTAAAATAGGGTCTTATTAGTTAACATTAGTGCATTAACTAATACAACCAATACAACTTTTGATCTTAAAATAAATTATTAATGTTGGACTTAACATTAACTAAGATTAATAAATGCTGTCATGTAAGTTATTCATGCAAACTAATGTTGTTAACTAATGTTAACAAATTAAACCTTATTGTAAAGTGTTATCAATTAATCTTTGCCTCTTTTCTTGAAATCAAGACACAGACACAGGAACAAGCAAAGGCCTAAGTGACACTAATGCACAGCTTTTTGGGAGCTTTATCCAGACTGAAACTGAAGCACACAGACAAAAGGTAAGAACTAAAAGATATATGAGCAATATCATATGTTATATCAAATCTATCAGTGATACTTCAATAGATATGCCCAAGCCACGGGTGTGTTAACAGTACATTGCAGCTGATATGAAAGTGATATATACTGTACACATGAGCTGGAAAAAGACAAGCTTTGTTTCCAAGTGGGCAATAAGTAAAGATACTGTGACAGTAAACTTTTGTTAGTATTCACAATGAAAATGTCCAAACTGTATTTAAAATCTGAATGAAATATAATAATAGCCTATGTCAATATATATATAGTTACTCTTTAAATCTCCAGCACAAACAGCATATTTTTAAATGATCAAGACAAATATGGTTACATGCACTTTATGGTGATTGCCTTCCATTCAGTGTTTTTTTAATAAAGTTGAGCAGTTCTTAACTTTTGAAAGTTCTTCGCCAATCATCAACACTTCTCTGCTGTCTGTCTTACAGTCAATCACTTAAGAGTGTTGATTGGCTCCTATAAAATGATTTGAAAACACCCGCTCTGTTCTACTGATTCAGTCATAAATATGCCATCACCTAGTTGTGTAACAATATAACCTGCAATGAAATCACTGAAAAATCATGATATTTTTCAGCTTGCAGCAGAGCAACTTATTAAAAGGCTTCACCTTGAAAGCAAACACCGACTCCTGAGAGCTGTTGATTTCCTTCAGTCAGATGTACAGTCCCAGTTCCCAGAGTCATGTGCAGAGGATGAGCTGCCACTGATTTTTCTACAAAAATTGCTGATGATGGACTACAGAGCAAGAGACCTCCAGGTTAAAGAGAGCAATGAACAACATCACGCACACCAAACAGACAGTGACTCATTTAAGGATGTTGGTGATGCCTATGATGATCTTTTTAAAGAAACTGCAAAACCTGCTGATGAATCAAACAAATCAGATCCTGTCCACTTGATGGATGTTCAGATGGCTGTGTTTCATTGTGCTGATAGTTTCCTAAAGCAGCTCATTGTGACTAAACTCTCACAGTGTCAGTATGCTCTGCCTCTTCTTGTACCAGATCCATTCACACAACAGATTGAGTTCCCGCTCTGGACATTTCGACAAATCAAAAAGAGCTGGAAGACAATTGATGATACAGGTAAAATTTCTGGCAAAATCCAGCCGGTCTACAAAGCAGAAACCCCAATGGTGGCTTTCTTCCGGTTTGGTCCTGCATCCTCATCCAAGTCTCAACTAATGAACAGCCTGATCAATGAGAAACACAACACATTCTTCCACAGGAACTGCCCAGGCAGCAGCAGAACCAGAGTCCTGATGGACGGAGTGGTGGAGATCGCTTGGTACTGTCCATCTGGAGAGAAAACAGACAGATTTAATCATTGTGTTGCGTTCTGTAACCTCCGTGGTGATGCAGGAGCCCATGAAAAACAGCTGGGTATCCTGACTGAAATGGCCTCTTTAAATGTTGCTATTTTACCACAGCTTGACAAGAAAGACAAAAGCATGACCAAGATCCAAACCTTCTACAAGGACTCAAAGCCACTCATCTGCCTTCTTACTGACAGTGATTCAGCTCTGACACAAATGCGGAAAGGGAAATACAAAATTGGTTTGAAAGGCAGAAATCAGTCAGTTGTATCTGAAGTCAGAAGAGCTATAAATAATGTGCTTTTATCAACTGAATCATGTTCCTTTTTCAAGCCTGAAGACGTGGCTAAACACTCATATATCAGAGTAGATGAGGTCAGTGATGATGTTTGCAGGAAAGGAAAAGAAGCAGCGCTACAGATGATAGATTTACTGAAGGATACAGATCTGACTGAAATCAAAGAATCATTCCTGCAATTTCAGGGAAAACTATGGCATCAGTGGTGCCAGAAGAATAAAGAACTTCATCGACCTACATTAGGAGAACTACATAAGGGAAGCAACATTGAAAAGAACAAAAGTTCTAAAAAATCAGAAATGCAGAAAATCCGTGAACTGCAGCAAAAATCTGTCTTAAGTCAGTTTATCCACATCTTCATCCAAAAACTGAATTCACAACTAGGAAAAGAGACGATATATTTTCTTAAATGGCTTGGTATCCTACTGGATGATTATACCACTGAGAGTGTCTCAATCCTTCATCATGAGTATCATGAAAAATGGTCAACAGTCCTAAATCTTAAAAAGAAACATGATAAATCACAGCAAATGGCAACTGCACAAGTCGAACTTGAGAGACTATCTAAGAAACTACAAGCTGCAACCTTTGGCTTGGAGCACATACTGAGAGAGATTGGTCAGGTATATGAATCATGTTCATCTGTAAAGAAAAACAAAAAAGACCTGAAGTTTAACTTCTCCTCTCTTCCAAGTCTTGCAGCAGAGATGATGATCTCTGGATTTCCACTGGAGCTGATGGATGGCGATGCAGCCCATGTTCCTCTGATCTGGGTTACTGCGGTTCTTGATGCACTCATCCAGAAACTGGGAGACCAGAGAGTCTATGTGTTGTCAGTTTTAGGGATTCAGAGCTCTGGGAAATCCACCATGCTGAACGCCATGTTTGGACTGCAGTTTGCCGTCAGTGCTGGCAGATGCACCAGAGGAGCTTTCATGCAGCTGGTCAGAGTCTCGGAGGAGATGAAACAACTGCTGAAGTTTGACTACATTCTGGTCGTTGATTCTGAAGGACTTCGTGGCCTAGAACTGGCCGGAAGGTCAACAAGAAATCACGATAATGAAATGGCCACATTTGTTGTTGGTCTTGGAAATATGACATTGATCAACATCTTTGGAGAAAACACAGCTGAGATGCAGGACATTCTTCAGATTGTTGTTCAGGCCTTCATGAGGATGAAGAAGATCAGACTGAATCCAAGCTGCGTCTTTGTGCATCAGAACGTTTCTGATGTTACAGCCGGAGAGAAAAACATGGAGGGAAGGAGACGACTGCAGGAGAAACTGGATGAGATGACGAAACTTGCTGCAAAAGAGGAAGATTGTGATACAGAGTTTTTCAGTGACGTCATTGCATTTGATGTTCAGAATGATGTGAAGTATTTTGCACAGCTCTGGGAAGGCAGCCCACCAATGGCACCACCGAACCCTGACTACAGCAGAAATATTCAGGAGTTAAAGAACAGCATTCTATCAAAAGCTTCCAAATCTAATGGCATTACACTGTCTCAGTTCAGAATGCGTGTTAATGATCTGTGGAATGCACTGCTGAATGAAAACTTTGTGTTCAGCTTCAAAAACACACTTGAGATCGCAGTATACAGAAAACTGGAAACTAAATACAGTGACTGGACGTGGAACCTCAGGAGCGCCATGATGACCATTGAAGACAAATTCTACAACAGAATTGCAAATGGAAACATTAAGGTTCAGGAAAATGACTTGTTGACTGAAATGAGAAAGACAAAAGAGCAGGTAGAAAAATCTATGGTGACATACTTTGAGGACAGAGATAAAGACATTCTGTGTCAGTGGCGAGGAAGATTTGAAACCAGAATCAAAGATCTTCATGATGACCTTGTGATGGGAACAAAACGAAAGTTGGATGAAGCAATTGAACAGAAAAAAGCCAGGGAGCAGCTGGAACAAAGAAGAACAGAGTATGAAAATAAACTTTTTTTTCAGAGCAAGGAACTAGCTTTGAGCCTGAGAAATAAAGAAACAGAGGGACTTATGCTGAAGGAGGAGTTTGACACGATGTGGAGTAAATGGGTCACTGAAATGACGGAAGATACTCCTCCACTGGAAGACTTGAACTTTTGGGAGGATGTGATGCAGATCCTATCGGAAAACCATGAACTGACCTTTGTACATGAGCGATTAAATCAGAAAGATTATGAACTGATAGACCGCCGGAGTGATTATTGTGACTATATTATGCTAAAGAAGGATCCAGAATATTCGGATGACACTGCATCTTCAGAGGAAGATACAGAGAGCTCAAAGAAGGGCCTAAATGCTGAATGTCAATCTTTAATAAGAAATCTGATTCATAAAATTATTCAGGAAACTGAGAAAATAACAAAGAATTCACCAGTTGGAAGACGGGGCTATAAAGATAGTTACATTCAGGAGATAACAGATTGTGTTAAAAAGTCTGTACAGCAACATCAATCAGAGAGCCAAAATTACATCTTGAAAAAGGAGTTTACCATAGATCTCAGTCTTCATGTGTGTGACACTGCAAGACAGGAGTTTACTGAGCTCCACAAAGAATTCAGAGAAGCATATGACCCAAGACTTTATCTTGAGAAGCAAAAAACTCAGTATTGCAATGTATTTATGAACTTCTACAGAGGTACACCAGCAATCATACAGAGTGAATTCATCTGCAGCAATCTTGAACCGTCCATCCTACAAGCAGTTTACAATGAAACTGCTATTGGTTTGGCAGCACAGATGAGGTCTGACATAGCAGCGTTTTGTGAGAACAGACCAAATCTGGAGAAACACATTCTGAAATTCCTTGCAGAAAAGGAGGACTTCAAGCATTATATAAAATATATTCATAATCCCAGATCATACTTTAAACTATTCATTAAAAATGAAGTGAAAAGATACTTCACCAATCAAAACCAAAGAATTCTAAATGTTTTCAAAGGAAATCTAAAACAAAAGGAACAGACTGTAAATAATGCAATGAAAGCAGCTACAGTGGAGGCCAAGAGTAAGAGTGGAGACGGCGACATGTGGTTCAGATGCTTCGTCACAACACTAACAGATGAGCTGAAACTCACAGGGAACTCATGTGTGGATCTCAGTGAAATTAAAGACTTGGATTTTCTTGAGAAGCTTTTAAGTGACAGTCTGAAGCAGAAGATGAAAAATCTACAGAACAGTTTTAAAAGCATCAATGACATAAAAATGGAAAATTGTAGAAAGGGACCAGATGAGATTTTGATTGAGCACTTCTGTCAGTGCTGCTGGGTTCAGTGTCCTTTCTGTAAAGCCATCTGCACCAACACAATGGAAGACCATCCTGGAGATCACAGCGTTCCTTTCCACCGTAATATTGGACTGAATGGGTGGTCTTACAGAGAAACAACAAATTTGGCTGTTGAAATCTGCACAACAGCAGTATCGAGTGATCGATATTTCTCTCCGAATTCTACGGATGATGCAGTCCCCTGGAAAGAATACAGAAAAGGAGGTTTTAATTATGCTAACTGGAGCATCACCCCTGACTTCAGTGATCTGCTCTACTGGAAGTGGTTTGTGTGCAGATTTCAGGAAGATCTGGAAAGGTACTACAATAAAGCATTCCAGGGAGATGGTGAGATTCCAGATGAATGGAAACAATACACAAAAAAGGAAGCTCTGGAGAGTTTGGATAAATACATGTAATGGAAAAGTAATCACATGACACCCATTCAGGTCCCTGATTACAGATGATATTTTGACATTCTGTTTCACACAATACCAGGGGTATCTAAACTCGCTCCTGGATTGCCACCATCCTGCAAAGTTTAGCTTCATGTTGCCTCAACACAACTGACTGGAAGTTTTTACATTGTGCTTTAATATAAGATTTTTTTTTTCTGAAAGTGTTTGTATAAATACTGTCACATTTTGTTGTGAACACTGCTGAGCTTTTTATAAACCATACATGCGTTGATCAGTACTATCAGAATTCAGAGAGTAAAACATGTGATTGTTAAGCCAGTGGGAAATGTTTAATGATGAAGTCAAAAAACATATCTTCAGCTTATAAACATAAATTGAGAACAGATGTTTTTTGTGACTCTTTTTTTTAAATATAGATCTGATGTATTCTAGCAAATTGATGGATGTGATGATGCAGTGTTTTTCTCTGCCTCTGATAAATTAGACCGTTGTTTAATTTCATATTGGACATAATTTTGCAAACAGTCATTTTGCTTGTGTCTTACATCTACTGAACTCTGGATAAAAATCAATAGTTAACAGATAAAAAAAAAATTCACCATGATGATTTCCTATGTTAATCATGTTAATCTTTTGAAAGCATTCATAGTACATAGTCAAATATTTTTGATTTGTACTCATGGTTATCTAGACATGTTGCAGGTTTATAGGTTTTATTATATTGTGTGATGATGTAAATTCTGAATAAAGCCTGGTAAATGAAATTAAGCTTGATTTTCTTTTTTGTTTGTTATGTTTTGTTTAATACATAACTCATGTAATAAGAAAAAAAGTGGAGGATTAAGTATGGTTTGTTCATATGGAGATTATATTGTGCATGTACCAGTGTTATATTTATATAGTTTATTTTATACAGTATGCTATGATTATATATTCTTTTTAATATATTTGAACTTGTTTTGTTTTGAACTTTGTCACGTGTTTTTTGATGCCATTTGAACTATTTTAGATTTAAAATCATTATCTTATGGGTCTGAAATCTAAGATGTCCATTTTCTGCAAAAATCCAAGATGGTCTTCACTGCAGCAGAAAACAAGATCCATGGGTTAAACCCATAAACCCAGCCATCTCCACCCCCTAGATCTGGATTCCCACCACGCCCTTGGGATCTTCTGTAGTGAGGGGCTTCTGAAAAATCCAGCCAGCTATCAGTGTACAATCAATAATGTATTTAGGTACACCGCAAATGTACTCAATAGCGGCGTCTAGTGATAGATCTCAACAGGCCAACAAACACCGGCTATCTTCCGGAAGTGACGCATCCCCTGATTGTCAACATGCAAGATGGCGACGCTTCACAGGCAGAACGCTGCTGGACGGAGGAAAGTCCAGGTAATAATTTACAGAGAATGTCTCGTACTTTTAAAAACATGTTTTATGGAATTTATATACGTTTACTTGTTTCAGGAATTTGTTGCCAATATAGCGTCCGTAATATTTACAAACCGAAACATTACCACCCTTACAAGAATCACTGTGGTGTTGTTACTGTAGTACAGTGAGGAGGTGTAACGCAGTGGCATTCAGTCAATTTTAAATGTGTCTGAATGCTTTTTGGACCACTGTACAATTGTCTGTTGACTGATTCGCTTTATTTGATATGAAAATAATTATACCTTTGGTATTTATTAACTGTAAGTAGTCTTTGATTGTCTTATAAACTGGAGTTATTAATAACGATGTGTCTCCAGGTTTCTTATGTGATCAGAGATGAGGTGGAGAAGTACAATCGTAATGGTGTGAACGCTCTTCAGCTGGATCCTGCTCTCAACAGACTCTTCACAGCCGGCAGAGATTCCATCATCAGGATATGGAGTGTCAATCAACACAAAGTACAACCGGCGTTTTTCAGGATTTGTTAATATTAATGCCCTTATTTTGTTCATGTGCGACCACACCTTCCATTTTTAACTTCGCATCTCCCTCTGTGGTCAAATGTTTCTGATAAGTCCAACTAACAGCTGTTTACTTGCAGCAGGATCCTTACATCGCTTCAATGGAGCATCACACGGACTGGGTGAATGACATCATCCTCTGTTGTAATGGAAAAACATGTATGTCTAAGCACCTCATATGCCTTTTACAGAAACTTCAAGCTCAAACCTCATCAAATACTGTATATGACATTTACATTACATTTAGTCATTTAGCAGATGCTTTTATTCAAAGCGGCTTACAAATGAGGCTAATGGAAGCAATCAAAAACAACAAAATAGCAATGATATATAAGTGCTATAACAAGTCTAAGTTAGATTAAACACAGTACACGTAGCAAGGGCTTTTAAATAATATAATAAATAAAAAGAAAACATATAGAATAGAAAAAGAATAGAGCAAGCTAGTGTTGGAGGTCTTTTTTTCTATAAAAATATACTGTATAATCTGAGCTTTAGTTATCTTCAGTGGATCGTTCTGTGTTGCAGTGATATCAGCCTCCTCGGACACCACCGTAAAAGTCTGGAATGCACACAAAGGGTTCTGCATGTCCACATTACGCACACATAAGGTGCTTTTCTTATTATATTTATCTTAGTTTGTTGTTTTAATTTTGTTAAATTTCCATGCATATGATGGAAGTCCTGCATTGCCAGACATTTAACTGTAGACAACCAATTTGGTCATTTAACAACTCCAGGAATTTGCATATAAAAACAGATTATAGCTTGAAATTTTGAAAGTTCTTACCATTTTGTGTGCAATATGATTATGAGACAAAGTGATTATGTTGATTTTGATTCATTCTTCAGGACTACGTCAAAGCTTTAGCATATGCAAAGGAAAAGGAGCTGGTGGCATCAGCCGGTCTGGACAGACAGATCTTCCTGTGGGATGTGAACACACTGACGGCTCTGACTGCCTCTAATAATACAGTCACCAGTGAGCAAACTCTCTTAGTCATTCTGTTTGAAACGGTCTTCCTTCTGAGTCATCGAGTTAGGGTTGAAGCATGTAATTAAGCAGAAGATTATGAAAACCCATTTCTTCTGAAGTGAATGCAGCACTGCAGCCAGTGTTATTATTGTATCACTGAGATACGCTTACAGGTTTCATTAAAAGTTGGATTTTGGATCTTTTTTTTTTTTTTTAATAAGTACGTCAAGTTAAACTGAAAGAAAATGAAATGTTGCCTTGGTAGCTTAAATAAGTTAATTTTTTGTATATTTTATTTCAGTTAAGATTTTTTTTATTTCAAAACTTGATGTATATTTATTTATTTTTTAAATAGTTGAGTGTAATAACCCTGATTGCATCCATCATGTCTGTGATAGCTTCGTCACTGAGTGGAAACAAGGACTCCATCTACAGTCTGGCCATGAATCAGACAGGAACCGTGATCATCTCAGGATCTACAGAGAAGGTTAGTTTTCTGGTTTTAGGTTTAAAAGAAGGAAAACTGTCATTTCAAATGCAGGTTCAAATAAAAAGGTTTTGTTTATTGGAAATTTGTTTTTTTTCAGGTTTTGAGGGTCTGGGATCCACGGACATGTGCTAAGCTAATGAAGCTGAAAGGCCACGCTGACAACGTCAAATCATTACTGTTAAACAGAGACGGCACTCAGGTAGGACTTCAACACCGATCCAGAAATATTAGCACATTTTGCATATCACATGTGCATCAGATCCCAAAATATGAAGTAAATATGTTTGGAATCCGGCCTTTCGAACTGAGATGCAGAAAATCGTATTAAAATAAGGTTTGCAAACATCAGTCTTTTTTGTTGTTGTTTTTCAAACAGCTAAATAGATATGCTTTAGATATGGCAATCTTTTTTTTTTTTTTTACCTGTCTGAACACAGCCATAGTTACTCTAACTTTGAGGTTTTCCATCACGTTAAACCTGCACTGTCTCTGTCTAGGCTCTCTCTGGTAGCTCAGATGGTACGGTACGCTTGTGGTCTCTCAGTCAGCAGCGATGCATTGCCACATACCGAGTCCACGATGAGGGCGTATGGGCCCTGCAGGTGAACGAGGCCTTCACGCACATCTACTCGGGTGGACGTGACCGAAAAATCTACTGTACGGATCTGCGTAACCCTGACTTGCGTGTGCTCATATGTGAAGAGAAAGCTCCCATCCTGAAGGTAAACTTGAGCTGCTTCGTGTTTGAAATAATTTAGAAATTAAGTCATTATCAAATGTGACCATGGAGCATAAAAGCAGTCTTAATTCGCTGGGGTTTATTTGTAGCAGTAGCCAAAAAAAACATTGCTTGGGTCAAAATTATTGATTTTTCTTTAATGCCAAAAATCATTAGGATATTGAGTAAAGATCATGCTCCATGAAGTTATTTTGTAAAATTCCTACCGTAAATATAAAAAATGTATATTTTTTATAATCAAATTTTTTTTGGATTATAATATGCATTGGTGATTTTCTCAGTATTTGGATTTTTTTGCACCTTCGGATTCCAGATTTTCAAACAGTTGTATCTCGGCCAAATACTGTCCGATCCTAATAAACCATAGAACAATGAAAAGCTTTTTTAGCTTTCAGAATCTCAGTTTCTGACAAATGTGTTTAAGCTGGCTGCTCTTATATCTGATGTTTTCTCTGTGCAGATGGAATTGGACAGATCAGCTGATCCTCCTCAAGCAATCTGGGTGTCCACAACTAAATCATTTGTAAACAAATGGGTGAGATTTCTACACCGTAGTGTAAATGTACAGTTGAACTGAAATGCATTGAACTGAATGAAAACATTCTTTCAGCTCTTCTCTGTCTGTATTTGTTTATTTGTCAATCTCAGTCTCTAAAGGGCATGCAGAACGTCAGAGCGTCCGGAGACTACGACCACGACTGTAGTGCCCCTTTAACTCCACTGTGTACACAGCCAGAGCAGGTCATCAAAGGTTAATAAGCTAACTGTATAAGGAACTTATTAAATCACTGGTTACTAATCTCTCTTGATCAAAATGTGCTCGACTGTTTTCTATAATTGATTTCATCTTTGACTGAGATCTTGAATTTCATTTCAGGTGGCACCAGCATCGTTCAGTGTCATATTCTCAATGATAAGAGGCACATACTCACCAAAGACTCCAATAACAGTGTGGCATTCTGGGATGTCCTCAAAGTAAGAGCAGATCATGAAAAGCTTTTTTTGCATCTTAATGCCAGTTGTTATTTAATCTCACTCTGTGGTTTGTAGGCATGTAAGGGAGAAGACCTGGGAAAAGTGGACTTTGATGAAGAAATTAAAAAGAGGTTCAAGATGGTCTATGTGCCGAACTGGTTTTCTGTAGATCTCAAGACTGGGGTGAGTATTTGCAGCTTGTTTTCTAAGTTAAAAATGAGGATGAAAATGAAAGATAATGAATGTTACATCTGTTCTTGCTGTTTTTCAGATGCTGACTATCACGCTGGATGAAAGTGATTGTTTTGCGGCGTGGGTGGCAGCTAAAGATGCTTGTTTCACAAGCCCAGACGGCTCTGATCCAAAGGGTAATATCTTCTTCTAAATGCCTAGTGTTGTTTTGCTGTGACTAAGTTTTTTTAGCTGAATGTCTAATGTTTATGCTGCAAAAATGACATTCTTGAGGCAAAAGACAATTCAATGGGGGCTAGACTATATGTTTGCTGATGTGGCCTTTTTTAATTTTTTGAGTAATTTATTTGAAGAATTATTTTGTTTTATTTTTTTTGCACACTTCACCTTTAAATCAAAATAGAAATGCCTTTGAATTTGAAATTTTTAGTTTTAGTACCTTTTTGATGTAAGGACATTTAGAAAACAAAATGATGAAATTATTGTTTGTTTATCATTCATATTCTGACCGTACGACTTAATTTGACAGGAAGAATTATGTAACAACTATTCTTTGTGTTTCAGTGAATCTGGGTGGGCTGCTCCTGCAGGCGTTGTTAGAGTTCTGGCCCAGAACTCATATAAATCCAGTGGAAGAGGAGGAAATCGAACTCAACCATGGTACACTTTTTTACTTTTTTTCTGTAAAGGAGTATTTTAATTAAAAAAAAAAAAAGTTGTATTATAAAAAATAAAAAAAAAACTGTTAATAGTTTTTAGTTGTGAATCAAATTTGTCAAAGTTATTTTAGTTCATCCTAGAATTATTTGCAATGCATTCTGGGATTGCCTAATGCACATGAATGCACACAGTTATTTTGATAGTGGTTTCTGGACTTTTTCCTTTTTTTAAGTATAATGGCTTAGCTTAATAGTTTGCCGTCTATTTATCATGTAGCAATTCAGTAGAATTTGCCTTTATTCTAATAATTCTGCTATTAAAAGAATTACTATTTAAAAAATGTATTTAATAATAAATTTTTACTGAGTTCTTTACAATGTACATTGACATTTCCCTATCAGCAAAGAATGTGTGGAATTATTTCTGTATTTAAGCAAAGCTTGGTTTGTAAGTTAATGGCATTCATGGAATTCATGGTTAATATGCAGTTGGTTTCTTTTTTAGTAATTTTCCGTGTGTATTTCCCTGTAGTGAATGGTCAACAGGAGAGCCTAATTCAAAAGGGCAACGGCTACTTCCAGGTTCCTCCTCACACTCCTGTCATCTTTGGTGAAGCAGGAGGAAGAACGCTGTTTAGGTCAGAATAACAGTGTCCAGAACTGATGAAGACGTTAAACTCATCTGACTTTCCTTCCTGTGTCTTGTCTTCATTATAAGCTGTATTTCCTTCCAATTCCAGGTTATTGTGTCGCGATTCTGGAGGAGAGACAGAGTCCATGTTATTGAATGAAACTGTTCCTCAATGGGTTATTGATATCACTGTAGATGTGAGCGTTTCATATCCCGCAATCATTCCATTAAGTGTCCATGAAATGGACTTGAAAAATGTTTTTGACCGTTTATTGACTGCTTTTCTTTTCTGCTACAGAAAAGCATGCCAAAATTCAACAAGATCCCATTCTACCTCCAACCTCATTCATCATCTGGGGCCAAAACACTCAAAAAGTATGCTGTGTTTGTAAGATATAGTATATAAAGAATGTTTTCTGTGACAAGTTTAGTTAATTTTTAAAAGTCATACTGGACTATGCACTTGTCTATACATGACTGGACTATACATTTCCATATTTAGTGTTTTGATCTTCAGTAAACCGATTATTCGTCAAAATCTGTTGTTTTCAGGGACCGATTGTCTGCTAGTGACATGCTGCAGGTGCGGAAAGTGATGGAACACGTCTACGAGAAGATCATCAACATCGACACAGAGTCACAGACCACCAGCTCCTCAGCCAATGACAAACCAGGAGAGCAGGAGAAAGAGGAAGACGTGGCCGTGATGGCCGAAGAGAAGATTGAGCTCATGTGTTTAGATCAGGTTAGACCTCCAGACATATAAAAAATACTAGTAGAACTACACCCTCATCACTCCAGTGTGCTCATTTTTCGCTGTTCAACAGCTTATTTTCCCCAGATGTTGAAAAGAATTTAAATGAGGTGACCATTCTTTAGTTTTGATTTGTTGTTGGTTGTTAAAGTTCAAACAGCTTTAGTGACACCAGTAACCCTTAATAATGAAATGACATGTGTGAAACATTGATTAACCCAGGGTTAAAGTGGCCTTAACCCAAGTTAAACAGTGTGGAATGAAACTTGAACTTTAGTAAATCCTAGTTTTGGTGACTTTCGGCTACATTAACATTATTTACATACTTATTAATGCTGGACTGCATTGAATGTTTCATGTAACATTATATAATTTCCATTGTGCTTCTAATTAGTAAACAAACAAAGCTCATGTTACAATGTTTGTTCGTGGTCTATTGTTCATGTTTGCTGTCTCTTGTAGCTTTTGGATCCAAACATGGACCTCAGGACTGTAAAGCATTTCATCTGGAAGAGCGGTGGAGACCTGACCCTTCATTACAGACAGAAAGCCACGTGAGGAATCCCCCTGACCTCTGCATAGACCCTAATCTCCTTCAACCCGCATCACTTTGACTTCCAGAAGCATCCCAGAATGCCCTGCTGTCCTCATGTCTGATGGTCACCCAGGAGGAATGTGTTTTCTCTTTGCAGTGGCTTAAAGAAGAGCTAGCAGAAATATCTGAGCGGCAGTTTAAAGATAAAGACTAAAGACTGACTGCTGATTGATGCAGATGTTGAGACGTTCTGTGAACTACAACTTCATTTTATTGTCTGCCTTTATTTCATTGATTTATTTTTTTCTGTATGTATATTACTGTTGTGTTTAGCGCCGTGTCTTGTCCAGCTTAACACGAGTCATGATGATGATGATGATGATGATGATGATGATGATGATGCACACACGAGTACTTCCGTTCTCAGACATCCCAGAGATGTTTTAACTAGACCAGATCCAGATTCTAAATCAGTTGCTCTTTGAAGCGCTCCGTTTTGCTTTCTTCCAAGTAAACAATGTATCTTTATTTTCTAGATTTTATTATAATTTATTTGAAGCCATATTTGTATCAGATATCAAAATTGTCTAATGCGGAACAAGAAGTGCTGTTTCAGCTCGGCTAATTTTATTGCATACGTGTGTGAGACACTTTCCAAATGTATATTTCTCATCAGTTTGTTAGTTCATTTCTGTGGATCAGTGCACATAACCGTGTTACAATCATCAAAAAACGGCCCTGCCCTTGTCAACTTACTGACATTTTTGTGAATAAACGTTGAAACTGTGCAACTGAAAAAGTTTATATTTTACTATTGAAAAGTGTTTTATAAATGCTGGATTTCATCTAAATCATATTGTAACTCAAAAGATGGAAAAAAAGGTAACAATACAATAATGTTCAGTTTTTAGCAGTATTAATGCATTATGTATCATTAACAATGAACACGAATTTGAACAGCTTTTATTAAAGCAGTCATTATTAGTTTTATTTCTTATCATGTTAAGTAGTATTTTTTTATATTTTATAATAATATTATTCATAAATAAATTGATTATATACCTATAAAAAATGATTTTGTGTATGTAAAAATTGACTAAAATAAGAAACTGATTAATAAATGTTGTAAACATTGTAAGTTCACAAAAATATTTAGCATTTAAACAACGAAGCCTTTTTTGCTTCAGTTTAACAAAATTAAGCATTTACACCTAACAGATTTCTGTAACATACGGTAAAGGAAAAAAAAAAAAATTATTTTATAATTCAACAAAATACAAACCATGTTAGTAGTGCTATTTTACTAAGAAAATCTTGTTATCAGACTTCTGGTTTGCACTTATGTTGATGTGCAGATTGAGCTGCAGAAAACTAATTCCATAAAGCAGACACAATTTGTTTATTAACTGAAAACACAAATATGTATACATGAAGACAAATGTAAACACTGCATATTAGTTAGACACGAAACATTTCTTTCCCTCTCTGTATGCTTCCCAGACAATGATATGTGCATTTTAATTTGCTTCTTTCAGTGCTTTCCCAGAGAGAACACAGATAGGAAAGAATGACAGTGACACCACAGCACGAATGATAAGAAAATCAAAGCATGTATGAACACTTACAGAGCTCATCCAGTTTTCACAGAAATATCAAATGTCAACAGAGTAACTTAATGTTAATATGTTAATGACATGATGAATAAAACCGAACAACAGTCCATAAATATTTTACAGTGCTCTGGAGGTTCATTTGTCTGTAACAGGCTTCTGAAATTTGGTGCAAATGTGCTGCACTAAAGCACAACTCACATACTAAATACCAACTTATCTACAAAACTGTAAAAAAGTTGTCAGCAGAAATCACCCCTTTTTGTCGAATAATAAATTAGCCATGTTACATTACATAGTTTAGAAAATATAATAAAGGACTGAGCTGTTCCTGTACATCCTGATGTGGTCCACATATACACAGAACTATTAATTACATTAACAAATTAAAAACTTGAAACTTTATGCTGATGTAATCACTGCAGTTTTCAAGACAAAAAAAATAATTTCATCTCAAACATCTGTCAAGGTCAAAAAAGGACATAAAGAGTATGATAAATCTAGTCCTTTTTTGTGAGGAATAGAACACATAAATCATACTCTCATGGTTGTTTTTCTTCCTCTTTATAGCTTAAAAAGAATGGAAACTTGTTTATACATGGGATAAAATATATATATATATACACATACACATACACATACATTATATATATATATATACATACACATTTTTTTTTTTTTTTACCAAAGGTTCCTTTGACTCAGAATTGTGAGATGTACATACAGAATTGTATAAAAGCATAAACTAATCTAAATTGCTAAATAAAAAGTCACAATTCCCTTGAATTGATCAGCAAACAGATTTTCATTGTTAAACAATTCAAAATGTAATTATTTTAATATTACTTTCCACTCTAGACATCCGTCTTTACACCACAGTCTACTTTCCACTATTCCACACAGGGAAAGACTGCACTCATGCCCACAGTGGGCTAAATGACTCCCTTCTTCATCTTTAGAGAAGATGCAGTGTGGAGAGGTTCAGCTTCAGGCCTGAGTGTGTTCACTGAGCTGCTGGATGCGGTCCGCCAGCTGCAGACAGTGTAAGATCCTGCTCCTCTCGTCCTGGAGCTCCGCGGCAGACACGTCACCCTGCAGCTTCCGGCTGAACAGCACCAGATCCTGCATGAACAGCCCGACCGGCTCCCGCTGACCTGCAGGAAGCTCCGTGATGCTGGCGTCCTGGAAGCGAAGGTCTATGTGTTTGGCTCTGCCCAGTCCTGGACCCCGCTCTTCAATCCAAGTCAGAGGCCTGTCAGAAACAACTCAGGTTAACCTGGGATTTTAGTGTCACAGATGATATAATAAATAAATAGAAATACCAGATGTATGTTTATTCATTTATTATCAAGTAAAAACCTTGAAACAATGGTGAGCAGTGTTACTTCAAAGAATATTAATTAATTTCAATACAATCATTCATATTTTAACTTAACATCTTCGTGTGCATGGACATTTATTGTTCAGCAATGAAATTTAGGAAATTGTGTGTATATATATATATATATATATATATATATATATATATTATTTTTTTATTTACACACATACACCATGTTAATTTCAGCTATTCTTTAAAAAAATAAAAATGAATGAATGAATAAATAAATAAATAAAGAAATGAATGACAGATGATAATAGGTTATGCTGAAGGAAGGACTCATTATATCTAGGGATGAGTTTTGTGCATGGGATCTTTCCACTTGCACCAGTAAGCAACCATTTTTCTTCATTAAAATGTGTATGTTTTTAAGTATGTTTTCAAATTAATTTCTCACTCCATATGACAATTTAACAGCAAAAAAAAAAAAATTACGGCACATCTTATATATTATGTGGAAAGCTTGAAGAAATGGTGACCTGTTTCACTGCAAATATACATTTTCTGCATACATTTATTTACATTCTAACCACAAATCTTGGTGTTATTTGTCAGCTACCCACTAAACAATATATAATAATATATATAATTAATAATGTATATATTTAAAAATAAATAATTCTTCTTTTTTAACAGCTGACTGTGGCCTCAGTGTACTCACTTCTGCTGTGGGGTCAGTAAGTGTGCCGTCATCTTCATGTATTTGTTCTCTTTCTCCTCCACCAGAGATGCTGCGGTAACCGTGAGCTCCCCGAAAAGATCAACCAACCAGGTCAGTCTGGAAATACCGCTGAAAGACAGGAACCCAAAATTTGGCTTCATGGACCCACCTGAGAAGAAAAAAAATCACCATCACTCAAAACCCTGGTGGAAGCCTTTAAAACGATGTACTGCATACTATTACACAGTCTTTACCGGTGAAACGCAGCGTTCCCTCCTCCAGAGTTTTCCCAGCTATGTCTTTTTTCAGCTGTTTAAAGTCAGGAGTGAGGAGTTCAATATGTTCTTCATGCAGCACCAGGCCTGAAGATACCATATAGATAGAAGTTAAACATTCAGCCATCTTGCAGTCAGAATCATTATTATATTGCTATATAAACACAAACTTCTAACATTTGACTCAGGCGTCTCCAGAAGACGTGCTGTGTATCCACAGCTGAAGATCAGGACAGAAACTCACCCTTCTGCTGAGCCAGATTCCACAGATCCACGGCAGACGTGTAGCTGAGGGTTACAGGATACTCAACACACACATGCTTTCCCGCCTCCAGAAACTGCCTGAGATGGAGATGATCATTTGAGAAAGAAGGCACTCAAGCGTGACCATTTCTGCCATGTGTGAGGAGTCAGGAGTGATCGTGTGTGTGTGTGTGTGTGTGTGTGTGTGTGTGTGTGTGTGTGTGAGGAGTCAGGAGTGATCGTGTGTGTGAGGAGGAAGTCGCCGTGTCACCTGATGTGCTCTTCGTGGCTGGTGTTCTCCGTGCATATGAACGCTACATGGATGTCATCTCTGCTCAACGCCTCCGTCATGGAGATCTGCTTCACACCCTGCTGATCTTCAAGACTCCTCCTACACAAACACAAACACCAGCAGAACTTTAGACGGAATCAAATTCATATGAAACATAAGAAAAGCTTAAATATTTATAATTATTTAACTTTAAATGAAACAAATATGTCCTGAGAAAAGAATAAAAACCTAAGAGAGAGAATAATCTTTGAAAATCGGCCTCTACATCTTTTAATAATTTTAAGTAATTATAATATATCATATAATAATAATAATATATAACAAGTTCAATTGTGAACATATATATATATATATATATATACACATACACACACACACACACACACAGACATACATTTATTTTTATAGAACTTTTCATACATGAACTCAAAGTGCTGCTCAGGGGCATTAAAAACACTACCAATACAATTTCATTAAACAAATATACTTAAATACTAATAAAGAAGTTCAAAAGGAAAGACAAAAAAATATATATATATAAAAATATACATCAAATTGAGATTGAACATAATATCAATTAAGACTCATAAGCACATTTAAAAAGATGTCTTAACTCATCTTTTAACATATATAACATAATATGTGTGTGTGTGTGTGCATCTTTATTATTTTAGGTTTTTGAAAGTTTTAGGATAACTGCTTTTAATTTTAAGAACCGATTTCTACTTTTAAATATTGACAAAGTATATGATGTATGAACATATGATGAATAAAGGCTTTCAAAATGAGGACTTGAAAACATGCTTTAAGCGCAGCTATCTATTCAGACATTTCTTTCAACATGGTTTATGTGTGTACGTGTACAGATTTCTACTGAGAACAGCACAGGAAATTTTAGCCATATGATATGAAATGAGTCCACAGAGAGCTTATTTTATGTTCTGTGGGGTCAACAGAAACAAACCTGTAACGTGTTTTAAGCCAATCAGCCTTGACTCTGTGTGTCTGTATGATGCACTGACCTGGACACAAAGCCCTTGATGCTGAACTTCTCAGCAGCGCTGGACGGCAGAGGAGCGAGTAAATCTCTCATCCGCACACTTCCTGCGATGCCTATTCCTACAACCACTGATCCCAGCATGATTCCTGCACGATCACAACATTCACATGAGCAAAAAATCAGAAGTGAGAAATAAAACCGAGTTTGTTCTGAACTTAATTTCAGTTCTGTATGGCATAATACACACATAGCAGTTACTGGAAGGTTTAAAACAAACATAGAGAGGATTGATCCACATCTACACTGTCCCTGTCCACCATCATGTTAAAACAAGTCAATACCATGAAAGAGCAGCACATTTCTGAGAAACTGTTTTTTTGAACTGAAGTTCTTGGTGGATGGGTGTGTGTGTCTGATAAATTGTGTATAAGCTGTAACCAGAGATCGAGTGACTCATAATAATAAAAAAAATGAATAACTTAAAATGTTATTTGTACTTGACCTGAACAACTACAGTGTTTTCTCTGAATATTGCATAAACAAATCCTGATTATATTAGGTACCTGTATACTGGGAATATTGGAGGCATTAAAAAAAAACACTTGCAAAAGTGGTTTGTTATTTTGTTTATTTGTGCAGTAAATAATTATACATACTAACTTATTAGTTTTAAAAAGTACATGTTTAAATAAATGGTTTTTAATTCAAGTAAAATATCACAAACTTTCCTTTAATAACATTTACAGTGTCTGTCATGATGGTAATGACGGACGAATTAAACACAGTAAATATTTAAATAACATTTAAACCATACACATAAAAATCAGATAAAGAAAAAATTAATCATGTGTGTAATAATTATTAGTATTTTCTCAAGACATTTTAAATGGAAAACAAAAATCCCCTAATCATAAAATGCTGACAATGCATGTCTATTTCCCCTTTTATTACTGAGCTTTAATACGCGTGTTAATTAAATCACCAAACGCCTCTCTTTCACTAAACGCATCTGCATCGCTCGTTACTGAAGACGGGCAAATAAGAGATTACTGAACGAATAATGTTCATCTTCTACATGCATAAGTACAAGAGCAAGATGAATGTCCTCACCTCTGCCTCCGTTTGGATTTGAGCTCTGAATCTGCAGGGTGTGTGACTCGGTAACAACTTTCATAACTCTTTTTCGTAACCCGGAGTGCGTGCGTCTGACGTCACGCGCTCTAGCCGCACGTGTTTCTGTTGTGGCAAACACAGACAATAAATAATCAACTCTCTCTAAGGCCAAGAGTTATTGACCTAACATTAATACTTTACATTGATGTCTTTATCGTTTATATGAATAAACCATAAATAGAATAAACCGCTGCGTGAATGTTTACAATGCGTTTCATCGGATTATATTTCTTGATGTTTGAATAAAGTTTTTCGAAATAAAACGAACATGGCCGCTTCCGTAGTACGCTGCTTTTAGTGACTTAAAAACAAAGTCCCTTTAGGCTTTGCTTATAAAATACATAATAGATGTGACGGTGAGTTATTATTATTATGAACGTACTTTGAAATGGATGCATGAACGAATTAGGGCTAAATTAAGGGCTCTCTGACAATAATCCTTACAACAAATGCAGTGTTTTGTAAAATATGTAGATTTTTGTTAAATATTCATAAAATAAATTACCCTAACTGAATGTATTATGATATATATATATATATATATATATATATATATATATATATATATATGCTTTTCTCAAGAACGTTGGTTGGAGTATAAATATCATTGGGTGTGTGTGTGTATATATAATTTGTATATTTAACTAATTTCAATTAGTGAAGCAGAAACCTCTAGATCAAAAAGTTTTTAAAGTCATGACAAAAAAATTCAGTTTATATTATTACTTTCTCATTGTGTTTTCCTCCAGCATTAGAGGTCTGCCCCGTCTGAAGTGAGGATGAGTCGCTCCACCAGCCTCCTGCAGCAGATGACTATATTCATGACCGTAGTGACCGGCGGCGGCTGCGCGATGATGTATTACCTCATGCAGAGTACGTCACAGCTAATTAAAGCTTCTGTTAGCTGTTAAACTTTAAGGGATTTTTATACGTTTGTTGTTTCTTTCAGAAAATTTTGCAAAAGCAGAGTATTACCGTCTGGCCCTTGAACAGCTGAAGAATAACTCCACAGCCATGGCCAGTCTGGGTGCTCCTCCGCTAAAGATACACAACATCCATTTAACTGACCGACACAACCGTATTGACCACAGCAGCGCTCAGGTCAGGATCACTGTAAACCTTCCTCCTCGAATACATCAGAAATACTGGTGAGAACTATGTCACTCATATAAATATATTAATTTCAGCTCAAGATCCCAGTTACCGGGTCAAAGACCGGAGGTTATCTCTACACAGCTTCCACCAGAGACGCACTCTTGAACAGGTCCCATGATTTCACCTCTTAAAATAAATACATTTATTAATAAATATATACACACACTTTTGTTACATACATATATAATTTACATAATCATCTTAACCGTTTTTCTCACTAGATGGGACCTCCAGCAAGTGTTTCTGACGCTGAGGGAAGGTGAGACCATCAAGATTTTCAGCAAGACAGAATATGAAGAGTAACTTCACACAGACAATAAACGCCAGTGGAGCATTGTATGATTTTGGAGCAAAAGATGATTGACAGCCTGTTTTTGTTTTTAATCAATGTGATACTTGCATTTACATATATTAGTCTAATTTAAATGTTAATATATCTTTGTTTGGGATGTATGGAAGCTGGGTTGTTGTACAACCTGTTTCATGTGCTTCATGTGCTTCATTAAAGAGAGATGAAATATCCGTAGTGTTTAAAACAATTCTGACAATATGAATAAGTCAAAACAATAATAACCTAATTCTGTTCGACTTTCCAAATGTGCGCAAAACCTGAAAATCAGATTATAATAATTCAATTCAGTTCGTAAAACCAACACTGGGATCTAAGGATCGTCTAGTACTATTGTAGTTACTTAACTGTTCCAGTAAGTGTCAGTAAAATATCATTATTCAGTAACCCTAGACATTTGTATTACTTGTTTCTCAAAAAACAAACAATGGTTTAATTTTGTGAGGAATATCAAAAGATGCAGTCTATACCGAAAACTAGTGCATTTTGTCAAAGTACCATAAGTCATGCTAAGTTATACTAGTCAAGTTTTGTTCGTTTTTTAACCTTTCTCTTAAATGTTGTTTGTTTGCTGGAATTAAAACTGCATGAAGATTTTGCTTAAAGTATGAACATGAAAGATTTCCCTTTGTACTTTTTTTTTTTCAAATGACAAATTTAAACCATGCTCAGTTCATAATAACCATTAAGTATCATAAATCTGCATTCACAGGAGTGAGCAGACTTCATCCACAGAAACACCACAACCCAGTTTAGCGGCTCTCTAATTCACATTTCCTCTCATAAATTTTTTGGCTTATAGATCAAGGTCAGAGAAACTTAAGAGCCCAAAATGTTTAAATAAAAAGAAGGTTTAAAAACACTTAAAGCTATACTACTACTACTATTAATAGTAATTATTACAAGCAAATCAAATTAGCGTTCTACTCTTCGTTTCTCTCTGAATCTGTTTTGAATCTGAAAAAAACTTGGTTCCAGACTGGTCGGGGCTTCATGTCTCAAACTTTCCTTCTTTTTCTCAAGCGCATCAAAAATCCCACTGTTATCCCCCGAAACCACCCGCTCCTGCTCCAGAAATATCCTCTGGGGACCATCTGTCTTCACTTTCATCTTCCAAAACATCCATGCATATAAATACTTTCTCAAATCTGTTTTCATTTGATTTAGCAACACAAAATATATTACATCACAGTCATTAAATGACATCAAGTTTTTTTTGTTTTTGTTTTATATTATATGGCCATAGAGAGATGTGTTGGATGGATTTGGCACATTTTAGATGGCTTGAGGTTTTCTTGAATATTATAGGAATCTCAAAAGTATGAGAAGGGAGACTGTGAAGATACAAACCTGATGAATCATGAAAATAAATTGCATTAACATTTACTAAAACACCATAATCAATTTTTTTCCTAAATGTGCAATATTTGTGAATGAAATGCATTAAACTAGCCAAACCCCTAATCAAATGCAATATATGCTTATACATGATACGATTTCATCGACGTTTACCTATATGTTGTAAACATCTAATTCTATAAATAAATAGTACAATTTTCCAGATTCAGTAAGATTTACAACCACACCCGATAGAACACGAGTCAGTTTCAGCTGCATTAGAAAGTGATTGTTTATTGACATTCGTTAACATTGTAATGCTGTAGTTACAGAGCTCAGCCTGAGAGAGGCGCTAGAAGTGACCTCAATACACAATTCACAACATTTATTCATCATCCGCTCTCATTCTCTTCCATACACATAGATTAAAGTGTAAAAAGACATAAGCAGGCTAGTGGATGTGTCCGAGGTGGAAGCAGGAGCCAAATCTTTCTGTATTTCCCAGAATGCCATGTTTATAGAGTATGTTTCAGAAGCTTCTTCTCATTTCTCTCACATTGTCAAATTTCTGCGCGTCTTGATAAACGAAGTAACGTCCTTCACAAGCGCCAAAGTGTCGCATTTCTTACAATTCCAACCAAATATGCATAGTAACATACATCTTAGAAAACTAACAGTATGCAAACAGCAAGTATGAAGACATGTTTTTAAAAAAAGATGAATTGTTGGCTGTTGAATTGATTCGACACATTTTAAAATCTTGATTTTACATAGACTGTTCAAGCTAAAATGTACACATTTGATATACAGACATTTTTATAATTTCTTAATTGGGATAAATAATACAAACGCGCTTTCTACATTCCTAATATCTTAAGATGAGTGTTTGAGCTGCAGTTGTTTTTAGCAGAATTACTTTTCAGACATGATCAAAATGGCTTGTTCTTCATCAACACACTAAAATAACTGTTCACCCAAAAATGAAAACTTCAGGAAAACATAATTTATTCACCCTAATGTCATTATGTATGACTTTCCCATTCTTCTTCATAATCAAAGCATTATTATTATTATTATTATATTTATTTTTGGGGGCTGAACGAAGCCATTTAGAAATTATTAGAAGACAAAACTTTTTTTTTTCTGTCAAGTTTGATTTAGACAGAGACACATGCACCTTGAAATGGCATCATGTTAAGACAATTTATGACCATTTCATGTATAATACACACATTCACTTAATTTCAAAATGTAAACATGAACAGTAATCGAAATGTGAGCATGGGACCAACCCACAGAACAAACCACCCTGAGATAAAAAAAAAAAAAAGTCCTGACATTTAAACCAGTTTCCTTTTTAAATAAATAAATCACTCTCAGAGTATCTTACTGCTCTTTAAACACACACAGCTAAAACACTCTGACAAACATGGCGTGTGGTGAACAATTATTTACTATTTTTGGTCTTTCATTTGTTTCAATCCCCTCACCATTTTCTAAGTCATAAAAAGACATGAACAGAAAAACAAAAACACATTTTCTAAACATAAGGGAAAGCGAGTGCATATCATAGCATCAGGAAAATAGAAGTAACTTTTCAAGTAATTTTTAAGTGACTGAGAGATGGCGATGTGACAGAAAAGTCTAGACAAACAGTTGAACTTTATGCAAATGAGCAAAAAAGATGATTTGCGCAGCCAATAACCCCAACATGATCTGGTTTAGAAAACTGAAAAAGTACATGAAAATACAATAAATAAAAAGTATTTCATTACTAAAAATGAACATGCTAAAGGAAAACATATATACAAACTGCAGTAGTGCATTAAGAATCACATAAAGCTGCTCATTATGAGCATTTACTTCTGAGACATCTTTACTCTACTCATTTGCATAAAGTATCGCATCACCACTGGTTTATAGTGAAACACTATAAATCCCCGTCGCCATGAATGCACCTTTACACAGTTTCTTATCTAGATGCATCTAACCACTGATGAGTCATTTTCAGTCCCTTGTTTTTCATGTTTTGTTATGCTGGATAGTGCAGTCTTATTGGTTTAAAATCCCGCTCTACAAAATAATAAACATCACATTTATTCTTAACATTTTTTCTTTTAATGTTAACATTTAAGTAAACATCCTATGTTGACTTTTTAAACCCAAAAACATCAAATCATTGAAAGCAATCGAGTTCCAACACTGGAAATTCATTCAGGTACTACAGACAAGACATCATGAAGCCTTAAACATCCTTAAATATGTTTGATGCATTAATGATTTTAATATTAAAATGTATTGATTAGTACAAATGAATAAATCAAAAGTGTCAAATTACAGTTCAGACTAGCCCTTTCCCCATCGGACTCCTGCAAAGCACTTCCTGTGATAGCGCCGTGTAATGTAAACTAGTGCACACATTTACAGTAATTACGAGACGTCAATCAGATATGTTCTCCAAGCATATTTGGTTTTAACTTTACAACTTTTGTCAACGTGAGAATGCACCAAAGGAAAAGGATGCTGGACGTGGTTTGTGGTGAAATGATGTGCGAACTGAGACCAACTTCAGCAGAGGTCGAGACCCTGAGTGTTAAAGCGGGTTGAAGGCTTCTCTTTCACTATTGCATACACGTTACACACTGTCCACCCGCACAGGTGCCTGGTGCATGCAGTGGTGTCCTGAACACACCAAAGAAATGGACACTGGACACGGTCCAAGAATCCACGATCCACGCTAGTAGATAATTACATGTGGTGTACATGGAAAGGTCACTGAGAGGAAGGTGAATAAGTCCTCACTCAAGGCCAAAAGTGCTGGTCTCTTCCACAGCGATCAGCAGTTTCTCATACAACATGGTGTAGGACGGATACGGTGGGAGATCCAGACGATTAAAGCATGTGTGCGCTCTGAGAAACAGACATGGCACATCAGCAGCCTGACAGTCTCGTGTGGAATCAAGAGCAATCTGCATGTTTTTAACATTGATGACAATAATCTAAATATATATTAATAATCAATTTAAATAATTTATATGATTAAGGTTTACTTAAAATTATATTAATAACTTCTCATTTTAAACAGTTCATTTTAAATGATTAAAAATATTATTTTATGTTAATTTAATTCATTAATGATATATATTATAATAGTATCATTTTAAAAAGTATAAAAAGTAAAAAATATAACAAAGTATTAATAACAGTAATAATACTAAACTGTTAATGTTCATTTTAAATTATTTGCATTACTAATTACTGTTAATTTTTAAATTAATTACTTTGTAAATTTAATTTTTTAGAGTTTGCACTAATGCCTAATCACAGAAAACATAATATATATATATATATATATATATATATATATATATATATATATATATATCATGATGATGAGGAAGGTTTTTTTCAGACTTGACAAATTCATAAAAAAGTGCAAATTAACAGAATCAAACCATTTCATAATAAAATAAATATGGAATATATATAATAAAATAAAATAACAGCAACTATTTCTTTTTACACATTTTTTCTTGTTTATTTGAAATTTTTCATGACTGATTTTTTTTTTTTTTTACAGTTTTATAATTTTTATAATTACAATTTTTAATACCTTTTTGAATCTGGATGGAAAATGGAAATAATAAAAAACAAAATCATAAAAAGAATGTAAATTGATTTGCAAACTCTATTGATTATAATATTGCAGGTGTTCTGTAGAGCAATCCAATGCTTGAATTTCTCAGAGAGGACCTGTATCTTTCATTATTGACATTCTTTGAATTTATGTTAAACATTTACCAAGCCAGCTCAAATCAACAAAAGATTTGTGATAGATGAATGAATAACTATACCTCGGGAGCGATGTGATCTTGCCCCATTTCTCGATGCAGAAGCGTCGTAGGCCGTTGCTCCCGCGCAGCGCAGTGAAGCCCTCGTACGGGACGCTGGAGGTGCCCGTCACAAACTGCAGCAGACGCAGTCTCTGTTCATTATTGAAGCGATCTACCACACCCCAGAACCACCGGATCACAATGTGTCCATCGTGATAACCTGACGATGAGGACAGAGCTCAAATACACAGCTTTTCATTACAGCTAGAATTTTACTTTTGCCCTTTGAAGCAGCATTGAGAAACACTGACCGGCTTATTAATTCAATGAAGTGTAGAAATGACATTGTTTTCATTCATATTTAAAATATATTTAATTCAAGATCCTGAAGTGACAATGCAATTTCACAATAGTGAGAAACTAATTAGTATACAATATATATTGATATCTTTCAACATGTGGATTCTTTTGGCACAGCCATAACATCACGTGTATTGATGTTGTGTGTTTTTCTGTATTTGTATGTACAGTAGGTGTAAGTTTGTCCTCTCACCTCCTCTATACTCTGTGTTGTTCCTCCAGTCGTTTAAATCAATCTCTGCTGTTCCTGCAATCACCAGCTCCAGCTCTCTGGCATCAAACACAGACACCAGACGAGAGTCCACCACCTACACACACACACACACACACACACACACACAGAGGTCAGATGTTAAATGGTTGTAAACGGGCAGAGAGTAAATCAGATGAGAAGCATGCTTACCTCATAAAAGCCCCGGACCAGAGCCTGTGTCTGCTGGACAACACCTCGCTCCACCCTCCACTTCACCATCCGCTCTATATACTCCTTCTTATTCTTCTCCGTCACCTGCATGTTTGACCCGCCGGACTTCAGCTCCCGCTCGGTCACCTGACATATATTATTATTATATTTACCTGACAAGATATTTTTGATTTAATTCACCCCACTCTCCCCAATTCTTATAAACCATGGGAATCTTTAGTGAGCTGTTTATTACAAAATAGCAATAAATGTATACTATTATTGTTATAAGTGGCCTTTTGTGCAATAATCATGTGGTCTAATCAGCATCTTTAAACGACACACCTGAGAGGTGGATGCATTATCTCAGCAAAGCAGAAGTGCTTACGAACACAGATTTAGACAGATTTGTGAGCAGTATTTGAGAGAAATAGGCCTTTTATGTACATATAAAAAGTCTTAGATCTTTGAGTTCAGCTCATGAAAAAAAAGAAATTATATATATATATATATATATATATATATATATATATATATATATATTTTTTTTTTTTTTTTTTTTTTTTTTTTTCATTTTTCTTGAGCTGAACTCAAAGATCTAAGACTTTTTCTAATAAATATATATTAAGACAGAATTAGTTTTAGGGTTTCTCGCACCTGTCCGAACACTTCCTCATTGACTGTGAAGGTGAGATCCAGCACATCAGTGATGTCATTTTCCTTCATCCACTGTAAGCTCTGATGAAACTCCTCATCCAGATACTCCAGGTCACTGAGATCCGTGGCTCTGCAAGCAGGGGTAACAATCAGTAGATTGATTACTATGGCTTTATAATAAACATAAGTAAAATAAATGTTAATTTAAGCCATATTCATTTAATTTCACTCATGTCTGATTTTGTTATTGCGAAATAGAGTGAACAGAGTGTTATTGCAGTAAGAGTGAATTTAGGATGAGATGGTTGTAAAAAAAAAAAAAAAAAAAAGTGACAGTAATACTTTTCAAAAATTTCAAAAAAAAAAAAAAAATACAAATATAAATTAGATTTGTGTGTTTCAATTAAGATCCTTGTATACAAAACATCAAGCTCTTAATTTATGCCTGATTTTTCATTGTTCTCAATGTCTGCGTGTAGTTGAATGCATTGAATGGTTTCTGGTCCACTCACAGTCTGAGGAGAGCTTTATAAAACGGACGGGTGAAGAATGCGTCCAACAAATACTGATGAATCAAAGCCAGGCCGAGAATTCGACCGCTGAAACGGAGCCTGAGAACACACGTCACATCATGCGGTCAAAACAAACGAGACATTCTGCCAATAACAACATAAGCAGAGGTGACCTAATGGATAGACAAGGTTGTGGGTTTGAGTTAAAGCATGTGTTTAGGGTTCAAGCCTCAGGTCCAGCAGGAATTTGTCAGTGGGGGGAGTGAATGACCAGTGCTCTCTTCCACCCTCAATAACACGACTGAGGTGAGACCCTTGAGCAAGCCACCAAACCCCTAACTGCTCCACAGGCGTCGCAGCAATAAGGATGCTCACTGCTTCTGGTGTGTGTTCAGAGTGTGTGTGTTTGCACTTGGATGGGTTAAATGCAGAGCACTAATTCTGAGTCACCATACTTGGCCACTTCACTTATTTCTCTGTCAATGAAAATTCAGAATGTGTTCCCATACCACACAGGAAGTGGAATTCCTTGGGAGGATGTGGAAAGAACCTTACCATTCCAAATGGTTTTCTACAAAAGCTGACATGGGGCTGATCTGGACAGTGTATGTGTCGTTGGCGGAGTATTCAAACAGGCCATAGTAAGGGTTAAACAGCTCCTGAGACAGCAGGAAGAAAAACTCTCGCGATGGACCGCTGTAGTCCAGTCTGAGAAGAAACGCAGAATTCAGATAGAATCACAAATATATATTTGCCTTTGCTTTGTGTGAATAAAAATAAAACATAACATTATCATTTAAATCTAATAACAGATGATGTATTTTAAATACCAATATATTAAATAGACAATATTTGGTTATTCTGAGATTACTTGGCTTATGACTAAACAGCCATTAATTACCATTGTGCAGATTAGTTTGCTTTCAACTTTAAAAATATGTAAGTATATATATCAGGAATTATGTACATATGTCATATTTGCTATCATTACGTTGTGTTATGTACAGACGATCATCTGTCTCACCCTTCCTCTCCGACAAAGGTGATGTACAGCTTGTTTCTCTGGAGTTCTTTACGGGAGTAGGACATGACCTGTTTAAATGTTCCTTCTAACAGATGATCTCTTCTGACGATCAGTCTAAATACAAGAAATCAGAAATGAAGGACGTTCATCCGGCAGATCCTACTTTAAAGACCGCACACTTAACATTTTTATCCATCAAAGAAACATTAAGTTGATCACAAGAGACATTAAAAATATTTGTATTTTAAATAATTTGTTTGACATTGTAGTTATCAAAGATTTGTGAAAAAAAATTATCACAGTTTCCAAAAACAGTATACAGCAAAAATTTATAAAAACATTGATAATAATAATAATAAAAAATTTCTTTAGCATAAAATCATCATATTGGAATGATTTCTGAAGGATCATGTGCCACTGAAGACTGGTGTTAAGATACTGAAAATTCAGCTATAAATTACATTTTAAAATATACAATTATACACGTATAATATTTACAAACTAAAACTGAAAATTTTTTTTTTTTTTAATTCTAATAATAAAATTTCACAATTTTACTACTTTTACTGTAATTCTGATCAAATAGATGCAGCCTTGGCGAGCAGAAGAGACTACACACTTGATCTTGCCGGGTCCTTGCCCGTAGCCCTTCGCCTCCAGCTTCCTGTAGAAGTTGCGTAGTTTGGCCTCAAAATCTCTGCGGTAGGGCGCTGGTGCCCGAGCCCTCTGGGACCCTGAAACACAGCCCCTCATCATCAGCACAGAGTTACTATACTGTACATATCAAGGATCAGCAGGCCATCAAACGACTCGGAAAGAGTTCACCTTGAGAACAAACACACGAAAAGGGGAAATGATTATTCCTTTCGTTACATTAAAGACGTGTTTCAGGGCAAAGATTTTTGATAAGGTTTTGGAGGACAGTTTTATTTGTCTGAATTGTCCAAACATGCACAATTCAGACAAATTGTGCAATTCAGTCAAGTTTTACAAAACTGACTAGTTACAAAGAAGACTAGTTAACCACATTACGGACCGAAGGAAACGTGGCAAACACAGGTTTGTATATTGACCACTACAGGTGTGGGGTCTGTAAATGGGCAGCTGGGTTGGGACAGTATTTAAGGCTGGAGAGCGGCTGACCTGGAGAGCTCTCACCAGACAGACAGCAGGCTGGACCGAGAGGAGTTTGCTCGAGGAAGCCTTTATCAGAGCAGATCAGAGCGTGTCAGTGAACTATGACCGGACTTTCCCTGCAAACTGAGGTTCTTCATGTAAGTAAACCAATTCAACCGTGTTAACATCCCAGCGCTTAACATGGGTGTTAATGGAATGATGCATGTTCAAGAGCTGGTCAGGGACACATATTCAGTGCACAACGTTTCATTCACATTTGTGACAAAAAACAGATGTGAACTGTAAAATGTACTGTATTTAGGAACGTGTGCAAAAAAATAAGTAAATAAAAAGTCCATGTGAGTCATTAATACAGTCTAAAGTCTAAAAGTCAAAAAATTCTGTTTTATGAAATTTAAGTTCAACAATCTTAAATGTAAGTCTTAATTATCATTTGAGGTCTTAAATTTGGGGAGGGAAGAAGTGGGAACATTTAATTAATTTATTAATACATTTTTAAATACTTTCAAAAGGCTATGATTTCATTAAATAAATGTGAGCTCTGCACACTGAAAATCAAACGCTGTTGCATGTTCTACAGGCTTAAGGTTTCAGATAAATTTGCAATCAATGAACAGCACGCATTTATTCCAAAAGATTGCTTATGATCTACTGTTGATAAATAATGACAATTTTTATGGTGTTTCTATTTTAACATGTTACAGATAGTTTTAAGAGTGCATACTTTATACCAAGCACCAAGTCCTGGTATAGTATATTTAGCTTTAAGCATTTGAGAAGGATGTTATTGGAAAGTGCAAATGATGCCTAGGAATTTGCTTGATGTCACATCAGGTCACATCAAAACAATTATGCAGTTTGGAGAGCATCTGAAGGATAATGTTTAAAGCTCTTGGCTGACTCACCTGGAGAGTTTTGAGGAGAAGAACCAGGAGAACATCGTGGAGAGAAGTTGAACCCGGGGTGAAATGATGTGAGAGGAATGTAAGACATGATGTCCCCCTCAAACAAACTGAAAGGCAGAGCAAAACAAATTCTGAAAATAGCATGTTTGAGACAGATTAGAAGTGTTAATCACAGGAAATATTTCCTGGATGGAGGTTGCTTTACCTTAACAGCATGACCAGATCAGCATCACATGACAGCTTCTCCAGTCTCTGTGTGCCTTCGGTTCGGATGTGATGCACCTTTTCCCTGCAGATATAATAAACACAGCTGGAAAACTGAGAACCGTTTGAAGGAACTAATGATGTCTTTTGTTACAGAGGAAGGTGAAGTGTCATACTTGAGCGAGTGATTCCTCGCCAGGCTCGGCTGTCGTTCCTGTAGCACCTCAAAGATGTTTGGCTGCCGTAAAAACACTACAATCTTCTCATTGTATGCTGAGAAACAGACGGAAAATAATTCATATCAACTCTGGTATACGCTGGATATTTATGATGGTTTGGGTTTCTTTGCTTATGATCATGGTCATCAACATTGTGATATTAATGTCAATTTTATTTGACTAGATAAGCACACTAAAGAATAAGCTCTTTCTCCTCGTATCATGATTTAATAAAAAAGAGTGTCTGGCTTAAACTTTATTGTCATAAGTCTGAATCATTTCTGCAAATCAAGTAATTATTTTTTTTTTTTTACATTTCAACCACTGATTTATCAATCAAATCTGAATAAAATCATGTTGGTGAATACTGTATGCTGATTGTAACTATGCAAAGTTATATTGGTACATTAAAAAATGTATATGATTAAATAGTACTGTGGCGAGTGGGGCGGGGCCGAGAGGCGTGGGAACGAGGAGTGAGGCCAGGTGTAGTGATTGGAGATGAGCTACACCTGAGCCCCACCGCTAGTATCGAGTCCCACGTAGGAGATGGAAGGATATAAAACTGGAGTGACGACCGTGAAGGACGAGAGAGGACCAGGCCTGGGACATTATTTTATGTTTGCTTTTTATTTATGCGCACCAGTCGTCCGTGAGGGGCTGGTGCGCCGTTTTGTATTTACTTTTGATTATTAAAATGAGTTTTTGATTGTGCGCCGGTTCCCGCCTCCTTCTTCCCGATGTATATGGAGATTTAATCATTACAAGTACATTCTGAGATTTACTGAAAACGTTGATCATTAACTAGATTTCTACTAAAATCTACTTTTTAATTCATTTAAAAACAAATACATAAATGTAATGCCATCTAATAAGATGAAACAGAAAAAAAAAATATTTGGGGGATTTGTAATTGTTTTAATGTTTTTGAAAGAAACTAAAGCTTAGTAATGCTGCATTTATTTCATAAAAAAGTAATACAGTAATATTGTTAAATATTATTACAATTGAAAATAACTGCATTATATTTGAATATATTTTAAAATATAATTTATTCCCATGATCAAAGCTGAATTTTCAGCATCATTACTCCATTCTTTTGACACATGATCCTTCAGAACATTTATTTTTATTATTATTATGTCGAAAACAGTTTGCATATTTTTGTGCAAACCGAAATATTTGACAAGATTCTCTGATGAATAAACAGTTCAACACAACAGCATTTATGTGATGCATGATTGCATTCATTTTTAAACCGTTCAAGAACAAACAATGAACAGAAAAAAATCTTTATTTTTCATCTTATTTTAGCTACATCGACTAACCCTTAGTGCACCTGCATTAGTGATCTGTCCATTATTTGTGAATGGTCCTTACCTAACGGCACTGGCTCCGGCTGGCTTTGGTTTCGTATGGCTGCTGCAGGGCTGTTTCCAGGCCTGGCTAACAAAGACACCCCTCGGGTGCGAGACACCTCAGATGCCTGGATTTAATAAAGAAGTAAAATAACAGTTATTTCTGTATCATCTACTAAAGGATCAATCTTTATGTCTCGTCTCTGTATGGTGAGTGTGTCAGACCTCTCCTGCGCTGTAGCTGCGTAATCTCTGCAGGTGCTGGCGGCGCGTCAGGTGGTTCGGCAACCTGCCGTTTTGCAAAGGGATCCTGGGATCTATGAAGGTCGTGGCACGAATGTTGTGGTCTACAAAGAATGACTGTGGAAACCAACAGAAGACAGACAGTTGAAATAATGTCTTGATGGACACTGAGGTGAGACGTTAGGAAGAGCGTTATGTGAGGTACCTTCCCCTGCGCGTCTGTTTTGATCTCCCAGCCCCGCGGCAGCTCCAGCTGAGCATCTGCAAACCTGTTCAAGAAGGCCACCAGGTCACGGTTGTGCTGGTACCGCTCAAAGTTTCGGGCATCACGTCTGATTTTCAGGACCATGTGTTTCAGACACGAGCTGTTTGTGAACATACGATATGCACCCTGTAAAATAATAATAATAATAATAATAATGTTACTAGCATAAACTTTTGAATTAAAACATGACACGTATACTACAATTCAAAAGTGTGGGGTCTGTAAGAGTTTTTAATGTTTTTAAAAAGAAGTCTTGTATGCTCACCAAGGCTCCATTTATTTGTTAAAAATACAGTAAAATCTGTAATACTGTGAAACATTATTACAATTCATAATAACTGTTTTCTATTTGAATATATTGTATTAAGTGTAATTTATTCCTATGATGCAAAGCTAAATTTTCAGCATCACTACTCCAGATTCAGTGTCACGTGATCCTTCAGAAATCATTCTAATATGCTGATTTCACTGCTTATCATTTCTTCTGATTATTATAAATGTTGACTTTTTTTTCTCACTTTAAAAAAAAATAATATATATGCCTTTACTGTCACTTTTGATCAAGTCAACGTGTTCTTACTAAATAAAAGTCGTACTGACCCCAAACTTTTGATCAATATTCTAACTTAAGCAGCATTCTCTATAGAGCTAGAAGAAATGATTTAGATGTAGTGAATAGTGTGTAGTGTGGAGGGCGCTCACATAATTTGCGTGGAGAACAGTGAAGAACTCTGGGTGAGTGATGAACTTGACCGCTGGACTCTGCAGCAGTAACGTGATCTTCTGACAATGACCTGGAGAACACGGGGCATCTCTCCTCAACTCTTAAAAAAGAGAAGAAGATCATTTCAAGGGACCGTTTACCAACTTACAAAAAAAATTCAGCCTTTTGCCTCAGCTCTCAAATTGTGTTCATTCTTCTGCACGGTCAAACCTTCCACATTCACAAGGTGTGTGAGCTCTGTGTTCATTTCCTGTTTAGTGTCTTTCTATATCAAGTTTGTTCTCACAAAACCAGCCGAAGAAGTTTTCACATTCATCATAAACACTCCAGATTTCAAAAGACAAGTTTTGAAATTACTAATGACTTAAACCTGAACCGTTAGTAAATTTTCCTCAAAGAAGGCTATGAAATGGCTTTAGAGAAGCTGAAATGCATATACGCTGCTTGTATGTGGCTTTTGAAGCCATTGATTGGTTACTGGCTACATTTGTTGCATGCGAACAGGAATCTGAAGGATTTTTTGCCACCTTTTTCTGCAAATGGATTTAAACATGGTGTTAAAAAGAGTTGAGAGAATTATACCCTCTTTACTAGCTGGACGAATTATCAAGCGACCTATAAAAGAGAATTATGCATTGGATGTTGTGCAAAATAAACTTTTTTTGGTGTACAAAAACAAACAGTTTCCACTGACTTGAGCATGAGCTAATGATTTACACTTTCTGCGGGAAAGAGAGCAACAGTTATTATGATTGTTACCGGTTGTCTGTGGAGGCGAGTCGGTCTCAGTGTTGGTTGTTCTCTCATTGTGAGGACTTCCTGACTCCTCGTTTCTCCTCTCTGTGGCCATCGTCCTCTGGATGGTCTGGTACCTGATGAAGACATGAGTAATACTGTTATTAGTCACTAACATCTGTACAGTATGAATCCCATTGTAAAGAATCCTTTACAACTATTTCTACCCAAACACCCAACTCATATGCTGCTCGACGGTTCAGTAAAGCTTTGTGTGCTTTGAGAAGAATCTAAAATCCCTAATCTGCTGCTTCTGGACTATTAAATAAACAGCCTTTAATCACACTCTAAATGGAAACATGATAAGCACCTCTATTTCTGTCCTGTAGGTGGCGAAAGAGAGCACGTTCATGAGCCATTGCGATCGTGCTTGGTTTCCAGAACAACTGCAGCATTTTATGAATCACTTTTTTAATCACTGGCTTTGATCATTTTTACAAAGGTTACTGTTATATGCCTATTTGGTTAAAATATAGTGTTCATCTATTTAAGTTTAATGTTTGAAGTGATTATAATTCTGAAACCTGTAGCTTCCATTCAAAAATAGTTACCAAAAACTCAACCATTCATCTTGTGATCATCTGTAGAAAGCATTGTCTGTAGGTTTTTTCTGGTTAATTTGAATTCTATTTGATGGATTTGTTTATAAAGCTATGGAAGGACTACTGTATAAAACATCAATGACACTAAAAGGAGATGTTACTGTGTTGTTAGAGAGAACTATAGCTTCAGTATACTTCTCCTTTCTGTAGTTTCACTCTGTTTCAACATACACAGTCAACGTGGTGTGGAATAAAGCTGCATTCTCCCACAAGTCTATGTGTTAGAACGAGTTTATCTATCTCTGTCTATCTTCCGGAAGAGAGACACAAAATTAAGGGCAGAATATATAGCAACAGAGTCAGTCATACTTTGCTAAATACAAACCACTTGATTCTGACCAACTTGGTGATTTTATCAGGTTTAAAAGTTTCAAAATTACAGTAATGCATCATAATTAAGTGAGGTTTATGCTTACAACAAGAAAGAAATCTATCAATGGCGTAAGAAATTTAAACTTGTTTCTCCTTTCAATTAGGTTTATTTTTCTTACCCCACTGACAGATATATATTTTTTTATTAATGAAAAATACTAGTAAACTGATTGTAAACCTTAGTGAATCGTGTTACATTAATCATTGAAATGCTCTCCTCCAATAAATTTGACATCCTCTGAAAGGAAATCTCCAACAAATGCGTATGCAATACAATAAACCACAAAAATACCCTTGAGCCCACACTTTCTCATTGCTGACAATATTTGTTTTAACTCAGCAACAGAGTTTGCACTGGTGCAATGCTGTTAACAAATCTGACCTTTTATATTTTGCATCTCAAATGCATCTTAATTAAAAATTGCTTAGATATTTGTGCTGGAAAACAAGACAATAATAATACCGAACAAGAAATTATCCTTTTGCCAAGTTATTAGTTTTCAAATACAATGGAAAATAGTTAAATGATGAAATACACAAATGGTTAATACATTTTTTTTTTTTGAAAATGAATAAAATAACAATTAGTAGTGAAAGTCATACAGTTCATTGGCCTAAATTTAGTCCGCTTACTGTTGGAACAAGTAGATGCATTTGTAACACAAAAACATGGCTCATCCAATCAGATCTGAGAGTCAGAACAAAACAGGTTAAACATTTGGACTTGGAGCTTCACAGCATAAGAGCAATTGATCAGTATTCCAGATTATTTTGTAAAAGAAGTGTACATCTTTGGTGTTTTCCGGAAACTGTTATTGTTGTTTACCTCCTGTTGAGCTGCTCCATCTGTTGGACAGAACCAGACCTGCGCAGGCCGTCTGGCGTGGCTGCAGATGTCGGCCGTTGCCAAGTGGTGGTCCGGTTAATGTGATCCACGTAAAACACACGGCCGTGACTGTCAATACGGGCCTCCCAGTCTGTGCATGCCAAACAAAACATAAACACACACATTTGAAGCTCAAGTCAACATAGGCAAAATTATTTAAGGAAAAATATTTCAAAAATGATTGTGGCCCTCTCTATTTAGGACAAAAACCTTCATCCAGTTTTTACTGTTAGAATGCCTCAAAGATCCCCTCAGCGTAGGATGCTTCAGATTTGACTAATTTTGGCATAAACACAGACAAAACCACATTAGCTTGAAAAGTGACAGACGGTCTTGAGTAGGTCAAAGAATAACGTTATAATCATTGCTAAAATCTCAATGTGGGTTAGTAAGAGTGACACTGAAGATGCTCGTTTCTGATATGAAAGTTTGTTTGCGTGTAACTGGTTGTAGTTTGACTACACAGTGTTGAAATGAAAAATATGAACGCAGACACACCAGGTGAAAGTGATTCATTTGGATGGATTTGACCGATTTAGATTTGCTGCAATATTTTGCAACTTATTTTGCAATTTCCAAACTTGGGCATAGTGCATAACAAACTTTTTATTTTAATATGGGTTAACATCTTGTTATAGACATTTTCATGAAGTAATATTTTTGTTCATATAGCTTTTGTTTCATAACAGACTTATGACCCAATATTATGCATGTTAAATTATATTGATTATAATAAAAAAAAGTTTCATTATCAGTTAAATAATAATTAATTTTAAATATAATTAAATTAAGGCAATGCAAATAAAATAATTCAAAAAATAATTACAGTTTCAAAAGCTTTTTTGTAAGATGTTTTTGCAATGTTTTTCTTATTATCAATGTTGAAAATTCTTCTTAATATTTTTTGGAAGGATTATTTGATAAATAGAAAGTCAAAACAACATTCATTTAAACTATAAATCTTTTGTAACATTATACATTTATTAATTTTGTCACTTTTGATCAGTTTAATATCTATATATAAATATAAATATAAAATCAGCATAGAGACATTAAACTGATCAAAAGTGACAGTGAATATATTCATGTTACAAAAAAAAAAATAATAATAATAATAATAATATATATATATATATATATATATATATATATATATATATATATATATATATATATATATATATATATATATATATATATATATAATTATTATTATTATACTTATTCCATTATTATATCATATATACATTTATAGAAAATATATATATATATATATATATAAGTATTTTTATCATTTTGATAACCTATATATAATCCATAGGAGATTCCCCTATAAAACATCCCCAAAATTTGTGAGACATTTGACCACAATGAATACATCAAGGTGTGTTGAGACAACAGAACTCACTCGGTGGCAGCGGCTCGTCTATGGTGGGGTAGTGATGTGGGTCGGACCGCAGGGCGGGCAGCTGGCTCACTGCAGGATGGTGACAAGGCAAAGGACATTCTCCTAAACACACACCAAACACATGCCAGGCCATTCTTCATAGACACTTTTCAAATCCAGATCTTTTTGAACTAAAAACACATGATCTATGCATTCTACCAATAATGTCTACTCACTCCTGCTGCTTGATTCAGCTACCGGTGATTCTCCATTACCCATAATGCTGTGCGGGCTCTGGACGTGACTGTCCGGTGCCTCCTCCCACTGACAGCTCACGTCCCCTGGCTCCTGGCTCTCAGCGGCTTGTCCTGTCTCCGCCTCCAATCCCAGAATACCATTCACCCTGTCCATGTCATCCTCGTCATCCTGTGAGGAGAACGCAGTGCTCTCCGACCGACGTGCGCTGTCTAGAGACGCTGCCCGGACGGGGCCCGAGGCCCTCTGTGCCATTTCACTGCAGCATTGCACTGGTCTCAAATCATACTCATTTTGTCCTGGTGACCTTTGACCTGTGGTTTGGCCCTCAGCCCTGGGCGGGTGTCCATCTCCATCAAGCATCTGAATGAGGTCAGAGAGGCGCTCGTGTGAGCGGCTGCGGGGCAGCGTCCTGCGAGGGCCGTTGGGTGTTAAAGCATGCGGCTCAAGGGTCGCACCCTCTTCCTCGTCTTCCTCTTGTTCTTCTACACTCTGTGGCTGGACGGGTTCAGGAGCGTTCACGGTGGATGGGAGACTGTGCAGCAGGTGGTGGATTCGGATGTAATGGGAACGCGGCGTCTCCGGTTCTCCGCAGGTAGATGCGATGACCGTCTCTAGCTCAGACACGGGAAGGGAACAAGGCCTTGGCTTCCTTCTCGGTGTGGTTCTGATTCTCAGTGAGCAGCCTTCCTCTAGGTCCACATCGGGTTCCTCTGAAACTGGCTGTGAGTCTGAGACTGCCTCCTCTTCGACTGCTGCAGACTCTACAGGCCCACTGGTAAAGGCACGGTCAGTTTCTGCTTCTTCTCGGGTCATCTCTTCTTCTTGTACTTTGGTCTCTTCTTGCTCCATTTGTCCTTGGCTCTCGGCTGCTGCTTCCTCCTGCTGCTCCAGATGCGTCTGCTGCTCTGACTCTAAAGGCTCTTCCACTACAGCATCTGTCTCGGCTGATTCAACGTCCATGGGCATCTCTACAGATGCTGTTTCTCCATCTAAAGGCAACTCTGGTGTCCCCTGGTCCAAACTCATTGTGTCTTCTGCCTGAGGCTGGACTTGAGCTTCTGCTGCTGCCACTGGTTGCTCTGTACTAAAAGACATGTCCTCATCATCTGAGGAGAGGACAGAAAGCTGTGAACTACATGCACATAATGCATACATGAAAATACTAGCCAGTTAGCATGCTAGATATACTGGGAATCATGAGAATTTTTAATGTTATCATAAGTGGCTGGATTAGACTAGTAGTAGAAGAAATAATATGGTGGTTTATTATAATGAATTACACCACTATTAAAAATTTAAAGTCAGTAATTAATATTGTTATTCAGCAAGGATGCATTAAATTGATCAAAAGTATGAATTAATAATGTTATAAAATATTTCTATTTCAAATAAACACACGTTATGTGCATCAAATAATCCTAAAAAAAATTGTTTCCACAAAAATATTAAGCATTGATAATAATAAAAAATGTTTCTTGAGCAGGAAATCAACTTAGAAAGATCATGTGACACTGAGGACTGGAGTAATGATACAGCAAACTTTTTTTACGTTTAATAATATTTCTCAATATTACAGTTTTTACTGTATTTTTTAATCAAATAAATGCAGTCTTTGTTAGCATAAGAGACTTCTCTATTACAACCCCAAACTTTTGAATGGTAGTGTATTTTTATAAGGACAATGAGAAATAGGACAGGATTGGATGAGATGGAGTTTATGTGTGAGGTCACAAACAGCACATCTCTCCTTAACAAGCCATTTGAGACATTAATCAAGTTACCTGACAAACTATAGTATGTAAGGTTTTGAAGAAACCTGTCATAGTGATGCTTTTGATAACTAACTGAATGCCAACTAATTTGAATATCAATCAACTAATCATATGATTAGATCAATTAAGATAATTGATATGATAAAAGCCACAACACAAAAATAATTATTATTAACAGCTGAACTTTCCAGATCAGTCCGTCATTATTGTCGAGTTCTACACCAGAAATGAACATGTTAATGAAATATTATATTCAATAACAGGTTGATTAAAGAGCTGGATTTACCTGGGTGGGTGGAGGATGTAATCTCAAACCTGAACTGCAGCTGTCCACTGACTTGCTCTGTTGGAAGCCGTCGACCCAGAGTGTAGCTGACCACTCGATCACTATGACAAAAAACATGAGCAAACACCTCAAAATTAGCATTTCACTCATTAGCAAAACAACATGTATTTCAATATGACACAAAACAGCCTATTCTTGTCTAAGGTTGGTTTGTTTATTATTTAAGCACATACCCGATAGCATGTTTCTCCAGTAATCTTTGCACCGGCATGGACAGCTTGCCCAAGAAACGCTTTATGATCGGTCGGCTTTTGGCAAACTTGTCCTTCACCTCGATCTCCAATACATCCGTGGGCAGAGACACAAAATTAAAGCGCTACGAGAAGGAAATACAAAGACAAGGAGGGAGTGATAGCAATCATTAAAAACAAAACTCATAACCTCAAGTGAAATAAGCAAATAAAAACCATGTTGGTATCAAGCAAATACACATCACACATGCAGTGTCGCTCTTCATCAGTGTTGGATTTTGCTGGTGTAAAAGACACTGCTCAGGGTAACTGTCATTTAACAAAAGTCAAGAACTAAAACAAAAAGATAAAATGATCACAAAGTCTATTGATAATTGGCATGGTAGTTGATGCTTAGCTTGTTGACTGACCTTTTTGTTTTCTTCAACATCAAGATTTTAGGTTCATGTAATTTAACCTATAATAATGTAGTTCTGAAGTTTAATTTTCATGATCTATAAAAGATACTGCACTAACCAAATGTGTCCCTTCAAATCAAACCTGCCTTCCATCATTCATTCTCCATGTCTTCATGTCCGCTGTAAGGTGATCTCCTCTACTCTTCTCTAATCTAATAAAAGCACTTAGAGGAAGACCATATCAGCCAGATACAGCCCCTTAAAACATGAAAACAATCCCATCAAATCTCATTGATTTTGATCTCATCTGCACCAATAAAATGTAGTGATGGGAATCGTATAGTAATTAATGTTTCTGATTCTGAATCCATTTAACGACTGCAGTTAATTTAAAGATCAAGTACTTTTGAGAAAGCACCAAATAATTCATACTAACTGTGTATACTACTACTGTTCAGAAATCTGAGGTCAGTAAGGTTTTTCTGAAATAAATGAATGCTTTAATTCAGCAAGGATGTTGTAAAATGAGTAAAAGTGACAGGAAAGACATTTATAATGTTACAAGAGATTTTATTTCAATTAAGAGCTGTTCTTTTCCACTTTCGTATCCTGAAAAAATAATTGTGGTTGTGGTTTCCACAAACACATTAAGCGGCACAACTTTTTTCAACATTGATAATAATCAATGTTTCTTGAGCAGCAAATCATCATACTAGAATGATTTCCTGTCAATTCTAAGAACGTTAATTTCCTGGTTAAAGAAAATAACTTTCTTACTGTACAATATTACTCAGAGCATGTAGGAAAAATCTGCATGATTAGGGACTCCAGTTATGAGCAAACAATGAACAACCTCAAGTGTGATACAAGGAAGACTTTATTAACTACATAAACACTTAAACTAGTCTAACACACACACACACACACACACACACACACACACACACACATGCATACAGTGGGCATAGGAAAAGCTAAAGCTTAAGCAGTTAAGAATAGAGAAATAAAAACATGAAGCTATGGTACAATCAGATACTCAGCAGATCTACAGCCTGAAGGAAACATCAGTTTCTTAGTTCAAACACACCTTTGTAAAAGGTGCAAATGATTCTTAAATGTTCCAATTAATAAGACTAAGTTTGTTTTTTGCATGTCTTGCCTGATTGAAACAAGAGTACTGATGCACTTTGGGGCTCCAGAGGTTGGCTGAAGTTAGGTAATGAGAAAGAACCATTCTAAGTCAGAGGATGGTGATGAATGGAAAGTCAAGGCTGAAGGCCTGTCATGAACTTAAGGTGTCCTAGAAGCGTTCTAGCTCATATCCTCATTTTCCTTCCATCCTTGTCAATGGGATCTAACAGAACCACAGACATCATCAAAGTAGTCCATGTGACATCAGAGGGTCCGTTAGAATTTGTTAAAGCATTGAAAATACATTTTGGTCCAAAAAAAAAAAAAAAATTACGACTTTATTCAGCATTGTCTTCTCTTCCGTGTCTGTTGCGAATGCGACTGCTGTGACAGTTGACGTATGACGCTGCTGACGTGTTTTCTGGTGCGCCCAATAACAAAGATAACACATCAGCAGCGTCACTGCAGTGATGTGTCACATGGACTACTTTGAAGATGTTTTTCTTATCTTTCTGGACATGGACAGTAAATCGTACACACAGCTTCAATGGAGGGACTGAGAGCTCTCGGACTAAACCTAAAATATCTTAAACTGTGATCCGAAGATGAACGTCGGTCTCACGGGTTTGGAACGACATGAGGGTGAGTCATTAATGACATAATTTTCTATTTTGGGTGAACTAACCCTTTAAGAGTGTATGACAACATTTATAGGATGCATTGAGGAGGAGCCGAAAAAAACACTCAGTGGCCAAGTGATGCATTATCCATACATTTTATGGTCCATGATATTGGTAGAGATAATGAACATTTCTTTGTGACTGTATATTTCAAGTTGGAAAAGACATTTAGTTCCCACTTTAAGTGAACCTTAGTTCCCAGGTCATCTACAAAATGGATTAAAAGTCAAGAAAAGATGAGACATAAACATTTTTTTGTTTGGAGCCCTTCATGACATGCACTTAAATGAAAAAAATAGAATAAGATTCGAATTAAATTCTATCCGTCAGTCAACAGAACAGTGAGCTGTGTTTGTGTATCTGCAGTGACGCATCAAGTTTATTTGCACAATAAAAGATTTACAAGACAAACTCCATGTGGACAGAAGCACAGAAGGGCAGAGTTGGGTTAAATGTCTGTGAATAAATAAGACTGGGACCAGATATTCTTTTATGAGGATTTTTATATGAGCATGTTTAATCTAGTGTGTGTGTGTTTCCCGTACCTCCCTCTGCCAAACGGGATTAATGGTATTGCAGACGATGCCTGATCTCTTCTCCTGGCCGTGGTGAGGAAGGGCAGGGAAGATGCTGTGCTTGCCGGGGTGGATGGCAATCTTCAGGTAGGGGTCGGGGTTGAAGAACATGCCTTTCTTCAGACCGGTGGCTTGGAAATCTGAACACAACATAAAAAAAAAGAAATTAATTACAACAGAGCATAACTGAATTAGAAGAAACAGCACAGAGAGACAAAGACCAGGATATTAAGTAAGGGATTTAGCAGAATACAATATAACAGAATGTAACAGAAGAGAACATATACATAAAAAACTGTATAAAAGAAAACAGAACAGAAAAAAATTTACAAAACAGTATTGAACAGTACAGAACAAAATAAACAAAGCAAAATAAAACAGAATAAAACAAAACAGAAAAGAATACAAATAAATAAAACAAAATAAACAAAACAGAAAAGAATACAAATAAATAAAACAGAATAAACAAAACAGAAAAGAATACAAATAAATAAAACAGAATAAAACAAAACAGAAAAGAATACAAATAAATAAAACAAAATAAACAAAACAGAAAAGAATACAAATAAATAAAACAGAATAAAACAAAATAAACTAAACAGTCCAAAACCGAATAGAACAAAATAAACAAAACAGAAAAGAAAAGAACAAAATAAACTTATCAAAAATTAACATACCAAAATAAAACAGAATTAAAAAATTAACAAAAGCAGAACAGAATAAAACAAAAACATAATATAACAAAACTGAAATGAACATTCCAAAATATAACAAAAAACAGAACAGAAAGAACACAATTGCATGTAGCAAAAAAATAAATAAAAACTTGAGAGAGAGCTGAACGGAATAAAATAGAAAAATACGGGAAATGAAGAAAACAGAAAATATATAATATATAATAGAATAGAACATATTTCATTTTACTATTATATGTTGGAGGCCAAATTAGCATCTTAAAATCTCTAAATTGCAAAGAAGAAGCCCCTTGGCGAAGTTGTTTTTTTGTAAGGAAAGATATAAGTAATTGAGGTAAATATGTTCCTATATTTGTTTACAGCAAAGCAGACTGAAAGCAGTGAATAAATCATGAAATCCTCTGGAGACACTAAATATGGAAGCCCTTTAAATATTGATACAGCTTAATGATTGAGTGGTCATGCCAATTTTTACACAACACACACCTGAAAGAGAGAAACTGATGAGTCTTCTGCTGCTTTGACTCTGAGGGACGTCATCTGTGGCCACCGGCTTAAACACCTGATAGCAGAAAGATCAGTGTAAATGTGACCCTGGACAACAAAACCAGCAAAAATAAGTTTTAAATTGCTGAATTAAATTGCTAAAAGCTGAATAAATAATATTTCCATTGATAAATGGTTTGTTATGATAGGACAATATTTGGCAGAGATACAACTGTTTGAAAATCTGGAATCTGAGGGTGCCAAAAAATCAAAATATTAAGAAAATCACCTTTAAAGTTGTCTAGTTGAATCACTTAGCAATGCATATTACTAATCAAAAATTAAGTATTGATATATTTACGGTAGGAAATTTACAAAATATCTTCATGGAACATGATCTTTACTTAATATCAATCTTTTGCATAAAAATAACTTTTTTTTAAATACACATTTTTCACAAATGTGTTTGATTTCATTGGTTCTGTTACACGCGTTCACATAGTATCAGTAGCAATATCTGATCAAAAACTACAACAGAATAGTTCTTCCCCTACGTTTTTTTATTGCGTGTTGTTGTTGTATGCATCACAACATCATAAATGAGACAATCTCTCAGTTTCCACCAAAACGATAACATTGTCATTTTGTATTGCTGACACTGGGTTGGACAGGACAAGATATGAAGATATCAAGGATGATTAAGTGGAGTGTTTAGAAAATGAATGATCAAAAACATTAAATGTTTAATGAAAATTAAAAATGAATAAACATGGTGAAAACTAATTTGCTATAGAGTAAGTAATTTTTTTTCCTTTCACGAGTGGAAATAAAATCTTAAAATTTCACCCACAAAGGAAAATGATGTCATTTACTCACCCCCATGTTGTTCCAAACCCGAAAGACTTTGGTTAAACTTTGAAGATATTTTTTATGAAACCTTAGAGATTTCTGTCTCTCCACTGAAAGTCTAAGTAACCACAACCTTGAAGATGCAAAAATGTCATAAAGTCATTGTAAAATGAAACCATATGACTGACGTGGTTTATGATGACTGTAAATGATGAACAGATTTAATTTAGGCTTTTATTTACATCTAAACAATGAAGTTTGTTCCAGTGTGCCATGATATTTGTATGTGTGTTTATATGTGAACAAAAGTTTTAATTAAATCTGCTCATTATATAAAGAGATTATATCTGTTCACAAGACTTTCAAGTGAAGTGGGATTCAACATTTTTATTCCCATTTGGGGCGACTAAGTTTTGGTTACCTGAACTTTCACTGTGGCAGAAACCTCTCAGGTGTTATTAAAAATATTTTAATTTGTGTTTGAAGTCTTATGGATTTGGAATGACATGAGGACGAGTAAATGATGACAGAATTTTCTTTTTTAGGTAAACTAACACTTTAAGTTCACCTTAAATGCTTGTGTCTTAGAATTGGTGCATTTTACTTTTAAGAAACAAAAAGAGAGTTTGGCTGACTCTGTGGCTCTGGAGGTAGGTCTGTATTAAACCATGAACTGATTAATCCTCTGAGAAACAGAAGGCACAGACTGTTCTGCTCTTGAGAAACTCTTGATGAAACGTGCCGAAAGATAAAAAAGCAGCATGAAGCAGCAGTAATGTAGACTTTCTACATGATTGATCTGTGTGTTCCTCACCACTGCTCATCTAAATGCATTATAATCATGACACAAAATAAAAAACACAGACAAAGTTTCTTTCTTTGGCTCACCGGTGCGGAGGGGTTTTTCACGGTCACACAAGGCATTGTGGCCCGCAGGGCTCCACTCACTCCATGATAATATTTAAAACAGATCTTAGTCTCTGCTGAAAAAGAGCCAAGCACAGAAAAAGATCACACCAAGAAACTTTATGCAGATTTTAAATATTCAAATCTTTCTTTCAGATATGCATAAATCATCCATATTTACATGGTGGGACTAATAAAATACTGACAATGTAAACATCTCAACCCTATAAATTACAACAGCTGTCACCGACTAGAAATAGCAAACTTTGAGTTTCTCTTGTACTTTATTTCAAGCACCCAACCATCAGATAGTTAAGAAGGAAGTGTCTGTGAAATGGTCGGGACTGGTTTTGCTCATGGTAAAAATAGTTGAATGTGGTCATTGTATCAATTTTTTTAAAAAGGGGCCCCTGCCTACATCCCACCCCAACTTCCTCTTTAACAGGAATAGGAAACATTAACCCAAGGACAAAAGTGTTGTGATAGAAGAAACCGTGCTTGCTATTTGAGAAATAATGGCATTTATAATATTAAAAATCATATGTAATATTAATTTTAAATTAAATTACATTTACAGGACATTCAAAGAAATTCCTCATATGACATCTGGGTAATTAGAATGAAGAAGATCAATCTTAACAAAAATACTAATCAATCTGGAAATATTCTATCTGACCTAGTTACAAATCCTTTAATAAATAATATTACTGGGGGACCATATGATTTCCATAATGTTGAAAATGCATTTATAAATTTACTGTATAATGCGGAAATGTCATTGAAGTTTGGGATTAAAGCTGTAAAATTAATAAAACTGGTGTCTTTGATCATTAAACTGCAGAAAGTCTGCAAAAGGTCTTCATTGCAGACTTCAAATTTAATCCAGAAATATTAAAACAGAATTTAAATGGATTTCACAGAGCCCTGCTTTATCTCTGTCTAAAAACAGATCTTTATTAACACCGAAGCTAGCAACACATCACAGAAATCTAGGAAGAAAAAAAGATTTAACATGCACTGTGATACTGGGATAGTACAGAACACAGTAAAAGAAAGTGATTTAGCCATGCTGCTCTAGTAGGCGATGTGACTTTGAGTCTGTATGTAGTCATCATAATATCAAAGAGGTGGGCTCTGTCCACTGGCCCACGGCCATTGGGATGCCTTTTCTCTCTAGTATCCGTAAAAGTAAAAGTGCCAACAATACATGACAAAAAAGCAGCAGCATATGAGCCATATGGCCTGGAGTGCTTTCTGGACTGTCAAGCAAAGACAGCAAAGCCCGAAATAACCTCCAAACAGCTTTATATTAATACAAGCACATAGGCTTCTTATCATGAGAAATGTTTTGCGTGCTAGTAGAATGTCACACCTGAATTTCCCTTCACGCTTCTTATCTGAAACACCATCTGAAATTGTTAGCATGGAAGTGGTTTGCCTTCGTGTTTCTGCATGTTACCATAGCAGCCATAAAATGCATGCAGCCAAGAACAAAGCACTAATGGCATCCTGTGTGTGGGAAAAGAGCATCTATAATACCGCATCATTTAATAAGCATGGTTTGCAAAAAGTGCACATACGTTCTACAAAATAGGAGCTGGCCTCGATCTTCCAGGTGATCTGACCTTTGTGGGCGCCGTTCACACCTCGGTTTTTGTAGTCCAGAAAGTTCTCTGACAGAACCTCATCTAAGAGAACGAGAAGAGAATTCATCTTATCTTATTCTTTATGGGATACAGAGAATAACATCTTTGGTTATTCATTCATGATAGTTTTAAAATAAAAAGCTTTTTGTAACTGTAAAAGACACATACTCTTTAAGGTTCAAATTAAAGCCAGAAAGCATCTGAGAACCTTTAGAACACCAGACACACGTGATCCATCTACAGTATACTGCTTCTAGTGTAATCCACAGAGCTGTCTACAGTGAAGAGTGTTGCCTTCAGTTGATGTGGACAGCCTGCTACTATTTTTGTGGAGCTGCTCTAGCCACTTTATTTTCTCAGTCAATCTGAAATTCAATGCAAATATCACGATTTTTATGTTTAATGAAAATTTGTTTATTTAAACTGAATTTCATTCTTTATAAACAGTTTACACTGCCAGTCAAAATTATGATTTTTTTTAAATGTTTTTGAAAAAAGTCTCTTATGCTCATCTTATGCCATTATTTCATCAAAATACATTGTGAAGATAGTGTGAAATATTATTACTAGTCAAAATCACATTTTATATTGTAATATATTGTCAAATGTAATTTTATTCCTGTGATGCAAAGCTTAATATTCAGCATCATTATGCCAACCTTTAGCATCACATGCTCCTTTAAAAATCAGAAACATCAAGTTCAGTCTGTAAAGTGGAAGTTTATTATTAGGTAATTGCAACATGAGAGCTGAAATTATATGGAAATGAAGACACATAATGTGTAATAATGTAGCAATTCTAAGACACAAATTCTGAGAAACAGAGTCGCGATTATGAGAAATAATGTGGCAATACTAAGATATGAAATTGCAATGACCTTTTATGAACTTTAATGAGGCGGAAACTGGCTTAAAATCTTATGATGTTTTAAATTCTATCATTTTTGTGGTAATACTTTAGAATAGGTAACACTTGTTAACTATTAACTAAGACATTTCTCTCAATAAATTCTTTATTTGCTGCTCATTAATAGTTAGTAAGGTATTTGTTAAGTTTGGGTATTGGGTAAGATTAGGGATGTAGAATAAGGTCAAGTAGAATAAGGCATTAATATGTTCTTAATTAGCACTAATACATGGCTAATAATCTAGTAATATGCATGCTAATAAGCAAGTAATAGGTGTTACCTATTCTAAGTGTTACCATTTTTGTTACTAATCAAATGCACAGTAGAAAATCATCTACGTACTTGTGCTCTAAAAAAAGCAAGAAACCACATACACTGTTCTGAAGAATGCTCACCAATGAGGTACATGCCAATCCAGTCGCCCGCATCCACTTCCTCCTTGATGTCCCAGCTGAGGGTGATGTCCTGCGTCTGGCCGATGGTGTAGCTGGAGGTGCTGACGGTGAGGGTGGAGCGGCAGTGAGAGGTCACGAGGTCGGTGTCACTGGTGGAGCGCAGCACGGCCACCGCCAGCTCCTCAGGAACACCGTTCTGGAAGTCCACATTGGTGAACTGCTCAGGGTTGAAACTGTGCCGAATCGGGTCCTTACATCGCCGCCTGCCCTGAGATGCACGAGATGGAGAGGCCATAGCTGCAAGCCCCAGAAACCTGTTCTGATACAAGTTCTAAGGGAAAAAAAACAGGAAAGAGTTAAACATGATGAATCCTCCTATTACTATGAGCAAATGATTTTAGAGCATATGGTGTGCAAATCCAACCATGCAAGACATCAAAAGAACAATCATGTCCTGGGGGGTTCAGATGCAATGGTAAATGCAGACTTTTCATGGTCAGATCAGAAAAAGACAAAATTGCTGGGAGTGAGGCAAGTCAGGACAAGTTTGAGGAGAAAGAAAGCAATACCTGAGACGCTAAATGTTATCTACAGGAGACTGAGGGGGATGTTTTATAATGCAAGAAGTGACATCTACTTCAACTGTGTATTGAGCGTCTAGTTTTCGATTTTAAGATGTAAAAATTGCATGCATGCTGAATAAGTATGATTTGAACACAAGAGAATGGCAATGTATAGAATGAATTTTGACTGCATGAGTATCATTATCATTAATCAAACTAACAAAATGAAATTAATCTTAAATCAATGTAAACATTTTTGTTAACTGAACTAAAAATTAAATAAAACGATATAATCGGAAGCTAAACTGAAACAAATCATTTTATTACTCCAGAACTTACTAAAAAAAGAAAATTTAAATAGTGACTAATTCATTTTAAAATACCGAATATAATGTAAGTTGTTCAATTTCATAACCCATACCATGAAAATGACACTGGACAACACTAATAACAAAACTAGATGGCCCTAAGATATAAGCTGTCACTAATTAATCACATTTTTTCCTTTCTCTTTGGAGTGTTACAAGCTCTTGGTGCATAAAGAAAATCTGTAAAGTTGCATCTGACTAAAGTCTCAAATCAAAAGAGATCTTCTTCATCAAAGTTAAGACTCTGCCACGCCCCTAAAACACCTCATTTAAACACACCCCAATATCTCTATGTCACTATGTGGAAATATTTGTGTAAAGTCGACCAAATGTGTTCTCACAGAAAGAATGTGGTTTCAGTAACCGCAGTTAGTGTTGAAGCAGTCATGTCAGGGAGATGTGTGTGTATCTAGGTGAAAGCAAAAGCACTTTATTTGGCCTTCTGAAAGTAGATGCATTTAGGAATCTTTAAGATTACTTAGAACAGAAAAGCAACGCATTTTATGGGCGACCGTTTGGTGAACTTAGGAAAGGAGGTTATTCTGATTTCTATGAAAATCTAGCGCTTCTGAATCAGCGACTGTAAATATGTTTTGTTATTAGTTTAAGTATTTGCTATTGAATGTTCAAATGTGGAGTTTTGCCAATAGTATCTGCGCGTTGCATCTGTGTGTGTGTGTGCGCGCACAGGTGTCACAAAGTGGAGTAAGAAGTCTTAACTGTCTGTGGCTTGTGTTCTACAAACACATATGAGCTTCAGCGCTGTGTCTGTCACACGACTCTGTTCCCCTTTCAAGCTTGAACTGATGGTCTTTACATTTATTTTGAAAGATGGAGCTGGTGATTATAGAAAGGGCCATTACATTTCCAACAACAATGCACTGGGTCAGCTGGCCAATCAGAGAAGACTGCTCTTCTTCACGTTTTTTCGCATGGAGTCTCTTATGCTTACTACAACTGAATTTATTTAATTAAAAAAATACAGTTATATTGTGAAATATTATTACAATTTCAAAAAACTACTTTCTATTTTAACAAAATTTTAAATATAGTTTATTCCTGTGATTTCAAATTTTCAGCATCATTACTGCAGTGTTCAGTGTCACATGATCCTTCAGGAATCACTCTAATATGCTGATCAGCAGGTCAAGAAACATTTGTCATTTTTATTAGAATTATTTGAAAGTTCAAAAAAACAACATTCATTTGAAATAGAAGTCAAATAATAATAAAAATGATTTACAGCCAATAGTTGTCATTGACTTCCTCTGTCTCAGCTCACACTAACATGCATTTTCTAAAGACTGCATGTCACTAGAGCAGTGGTTTTCAACCTGTGGTCCGCGGTGGTATTGCAGGTGGGCCGCCAATTATTTTCTGTTCATTTCCAGTCCATTCTATGGCTGTGCGATTAAAAGAAAACGTCCTAAAATCACGATTTGAGCGTGCGCATATGCCTAACTCCAGGTTCACACACTGTCTGTGATGCGCCTTTTTTCTGAGCCAATGTTGACGGATCAGAGCGTTCTCACTGCGGTAAAAGGCTAGAAATAAAAACGTGCCAAAATAATTCATGTCTAACACATGAGCATAGAGTGAATTTGTTAGTGAACAGGATGCAGTTTAAGTGAGAGGAGACACGTTTTAAGTGTGCACACTCTCTCCTCGCAAAGCAGCGTGTATCTGAGCAAGCACGACCGGTTTTGTGACAGAGCAAAGGAAATCTGCTGCGAACAGAGAGATTCGCATTCGTGCATTATTTTAATGTGCTTTTGCGTTATATTTATGCGCTCTCGCTGCTGACCGCATACACATACTGTATACACACTGCAAACACCTGAGGCACCGCTACAATTAATGAGCTCTATGAACAATGCATGGCAAAAAAGAAAAAAAAGTCCCTGTATACAGGATTTTTTTATTTATTTATTTATTTTGCCACAAGTCTATACATTTTTTTACATCTTCACTATAGTGATAATTTTGACTTATGTCTGTTCTAGAGATGTTACAACTTTTTGATAAAGCTCTGATTGGTTTTCTTTTGGAAATATGTTTCAAATTAATCCTGAATGCATTTATGACTGTAAAAGCGATTTTTTTTTTTTTTTGTCCATATTGCACAGCCCTAGTTTATTCAATACATATAGTTTAAAATCTAGCTTCTGAGTACTAAGTTATTAACCCAACAATAGCGGGGTCAGTTAATTTTTTTGAAGTGGGCCGCGCAAACATATGTGTTTGGTTGTGTGGGCCGCGAGTTGAAAAAGGTTGGGAACCACTGCACTAGAGAAAGAGGCAGTCGAGCAGACGTGGTGAGACACTCGCAGATGCATATGCAGAGTTAACCACAGGCCAAGGCTCTGTGGGATGCCAAAATCTATGTAGAAATCAAACTGGGTCTTGTGGTTTTCAGTGCAGTCAAGCCACCCATGTATGGAAGCATATGGGTAGCATTATTCAATTTGGGGTGTAATATGCAAAATGACAATGCAATATGTAAAATGGCAATGCATTTCTTTATTTACATTTACATTTTCCAATACATTTGTGCAACGTTTGGTGCAAAATGAAAATGAAAATTAAATTACATAATTTTCATTTGCCATTTACTACACCAGTTTTAATATGTAAAATGAATATTAATTTTAACGCTTTATAAGTTGCAAAATTAAAATGAAAATGTATTACAGAAATGATTAGATATGTCTAACATGTTAAAGCAAAAACTGTGGCAAAATGATCATTTAAATGCTATTTTTCTTAATTGCATTAACACTCACAGTCAAGACACTTACGATTGCATTTTCATTCAATGACCCGCAATGAATGTAGCAAAATTCAATGAGCACATTGAAAATGCATTCCGAGCCGATCACGTGTCCCCTCCCTCGCGCCACGTCAATCATTGTGTGAACAAGGCGGGGCTTACAGAAGGTCAGAGACTCGAATCTCAAGAAGAAGATTCAATCAAGTGAGACAACTTGGACAAAACAGTTGGTCCGTGTATGTTTTGATCATATCGGTTTATGGCTTCAATATTTCATTCGCACTTGTGGGCGGAGCTGAAACGCTGCTTTCATCTGATTGGTCGAATCGGATCGGTTTTCATCCGACAGCCTTCAGCTCGGTCTTGTCATTCTTTCAGGCAGAATAAGAGTCAGTGCGAGTGAAGCACTGAAATGTCTGAAACTACGCTCACTGTTAATTAGCATAATATTTGAATCAGATGTAGCTGGGCACATAATTCGTGCTGCTGTGACCTGCAAATTATTTCTAGGTTGTAGTATTGTATAAATATTGTCCCACTGATAAAAACAATGCAAATAGTTCTGTCCCTTTGGATAACAGTGAAGTGGAAATAAATATAGTGAAATGTATGAAATAAAATTAAATAGGATTTTTGGGGAAGGTAAGTCTGGCCAGTTATACAAGCAACACGAGTCGGACGAGTCTAAAGATATAAGCTGAATTGGGTGAAACATTAAAGTTCTAGTCTGTGTCAATTACTCTCATAATAAATAATAATAATAATGTTAACTGTATTTTTCGGTATAAGTTGCATCAGTCCAAAAATACGTCATGACGAGGAAAAAAACATATATAAGTCGCACTGGACTGTATGTCACATTTATTCAAGACCAAGAGAAAACATTACCGTCTCCAGCCGCGAGAGGGCGCTCTGGGGTAGGCTACATGAGCACTGAGCAGCAAGGACTAATTTTACTATTTTTATTTAGAAATGTAACTATATTAATTTTTACAATTATTTATTAATGTCACACACACACACACACACACACACACACACCTAGTGCCTTATGACTTAAAAGATGAGAGTGGTAAATGTTACAGACATGGAACTGTTCAGTCTATTATTGATTTTAATTTCCACTTCACTGTTATCCAAAGGGACAGAACTATTTGCACTGTTTTTATCAGTGGGACAATATTTATACAATACTACAACCTAGAAATAATTTGCAGGTCTCAGCAGCACGAATTATGTGCCCAGCTACATCTGATTCAAATATTATGCTAATTAACAGTGAGCGTAGTTTCAGACATTTCAGTGCTTCACTCGCACTGACTCTTATTCTGCCTGAAAGAATGACAAGACCGAGCTGAAGGCTGTCAGATGAAAACCGATCCGATTCGACCAATCAGATGAAAGCAGCGTTTCAGCTCCGCCCACAAGTGCGAATGAAATATTGAAGCCATAAACCGATATGATCAAAACATACACGGACCAACTGTTTTGTCCATGTTGTCTCACTTGATTGAATCCTCTTCTTGAGATTCGAGTCTCTGACCTTCTGTAAGCCCCGCCTTGTTCACACAATGATTGACGTGGCGCGAGGGAGGGGACACGTGATCGGCTCGGAATGCATTTTCAATGTGCTCATTGAATTTTGCTACATTCATTGCGGGTCATTGAATGAAAATGCAATCGTAAGTGTCTTGACTGTGAGTGTTAATGCAATTAAGAAAAATAGCATTTAAATGATCATTTTGCCACAGTTTTTGCTTTAACATGTTAGACATATCTAATCATTTCTGTAATACATTTTCATTTTAATTTTGCAACTTATAAAGCGTTAAAATTAATATTCATTTTATATATTAACACTGGTGTAGTAAATGGCAAATGAAAATTATGTAATTTAATTTTCATTTTCATTTTGCACCAAACGTTGCACAAATGTATTGGAAAATGTAAATGTAAATACAGAAATGCATTGCCATTTTACATATTGCATTGTCATTTTGCATATTACACCCCAAATTGAATAATGCTACCCATATGCTTCCATACCCATGGTGTATATGACTTTCAATATTATATAAAAATATCCTGGCTCTGCCAAGCTTTATAGTGGCAGTGAAGATAATGGCAGAGATTTCGAAGCAATGTGTTTTTTGGAAAGTGTGTGTGGGGGGGGGGTGATAGGTGATATAAAGCCAATATAAAAATTTTATTATTATTATTATTAATATTTAAGAAATTTGAAATCAGGGTAACTAAAAAAACAGGGTAACCCTCATTTCAAAATGACATGAATATGACAGTGTGCAAATGCATAAAGTGCAGCATAATTTGAAATCACAAGTCTAAAGTTTAAAGCATTCGATTCAGACGGCCTGACCATCACACGGAGAACACACGATCATGCTGGATAGACACTTCACAAGATCTCATCATCGACTGAGTTTGCAAGGTTTGTGAAATTAAATGTTCATTAGTCATACAAAAATTTGTTTAAATTATATGAATGCATAGTTCCTTAATGCTGACGGGAAACCAGAAAATATTACAATGTTTGCCTTCTATTACAAATAGGCCTAATATAAAAGTAACTGTTATAATACTTTCTGTATACATTAATTACTTTGTTTAACCATTCTACCTGATTATTAGACAGACTTCTAGGCTTTATATGCATTAGACAGAACTGTTAACGACGACGAACAAGAGAGAGAGTGTGATTACTGTGTGCACTCTGGCGCTGCCGCTCTCACCGTCGTCAAAATAAAAGTCTGGCGGGCAATTTCAAACACATCGGCCAAGCAGAAAACTTATCTACTGATGCCGATATTTGAAAAATGCCAAATATCAGCTGATATGTCGGCCTTGGCACTATATTGGTCGACTGTAAGAAAAATATCCATATTTAAAACTGTAATCTCTATCTTTCACTAACTGTTGTACACACGTTCATGAGAGAGTGGTGTTCCAGCGGAAGATGTAGGACATGGGTGTTAGAATTTAAAATAGTTAAAATATCTGAATTGTGAATTAAAATCATGCCAGCTTCCATGAAAAATGGATGAAAAATGACAAAAGATATAAAGTTTAAAATAAAATATATCTTTGGCAAAAAAAATGTACGTGTGGTGAGTTTATACTGTATACCAGAGTAATTCAATAACTATATAAATGTAACATAATAAGTGATGTGTCAGGTTTCTTGGGTCTTTTTATTACTTTCCACAAAAAAATATGCCACTAAAACAAAAATATCAAGAACAAAATCAACAAGAGCAAAAGTGCAGATGGCATCTTTTAATGTTACACAATGACCTGCAATGTTTGTTGCACAATAGGACAAGCAACTAAATCAGTTTTTAATCTTACAACCCTGGTGTGAAGTTGCCGAATCAATCTGAATCATAGCATCACTACCTCCTCCTCACTATCCCGGTTTGCATGAAGCCTCCAGTGAAACAAAACTCACACAACATGGACGTGAAGCCCTTGTAAAACCTCAAAAGATGTACTGTAGACAAGACTAAACCCACACAAAGGACATGGAGCAAATCCGATATTACACACAATCATCAGCATCTTCTGCTTCCTTGGTTCAACTGGGCAATCTGGCAAACCTGTAGGACAGATAATGCTGAAAAGAGGCTAAAGTTCAGAGCAGGAAACTGAATGAGATTAAAACGAGACTTCAGGCTGCACCAAAGCAATACATTTCAGTCAAATATAACCTGTGTGTTCTGTGTTCTGATACACTGAGCTTGTCCAGGTGCCACAAACTCAAATCTGGCATTTCCTCTTTCTGTTCCTGTGCTATCAATATGGTTTCTTGACCTCTATTTACTGTTTACTGACGAATAAAATCCCTGAGGGACCAAAATAAACATCTGTCTGCTGTTATGGAAGATTTGAATAGCAGAATTTACTGTATGGCATAACTACTATTCAAAAGGTTGTGGTCAGCAAGTTATTTTCTAAAGAAGCAAATACATTACAACTCATTACATTGATCAAGAGTGATAATAAAGTAATGTATAATGTTACAAAAGATGTTAATAGTTTTAAATGAATACTGTTCTTTTTAACTTTCTAGTCATCAAAAAATGTATTAGATTCTATAGTTAATAAGAAATACTTCTTAAGCATCAAATCAGCATATTAGTATGATTTCTGAAGGATCATGTGATGCTGATGACTGGAGCAATGATGCTGAAAATACAGCTTTGCATCACAGAAATGAATTATACTTGAAATCATTTATTTAGAATGTAATCATTTTACAAGATTTCACTGTATTTTTGATCAAATAAATGCCGCCTTGGTGAACATAAGAGACTTTATCTAGCGACCCCAAACTTTTGAACACTAATGTCAAATTTAGAACTCCAGTGCCGTGACAAAAAGCCTAAAGTGACCATAAATTGTCCCTAAGTAAGTTGCAAATAAAACAGATTATTGAAGTTTTACAATCAATTACTATTTCAGTTCTTTTTAATCTAGTGAGTTATGTGCCATTTCTTCCAAATTTTGTGTGAAAACAGTCTTAAAGTTATTTTTTTCTACTGTACTTCAATATTGGCACTTAATGAGATTTAAAGTTAATGAAGGGGCAGATAGCAATTTTTGAAATGATTTAAATGCTTTACTCCATTCTCTTGACAGAAAATAGTTGGAATGCAAATTCCAACGCTAACTGAATCGTTGTGACACGCGCAAACAAATTGAATCTTCCACTGGGCTCATTTGTGTTTACAAGATGAAAGGAAGCTCTCACAATGCACCTTGCAATCACACTGACACAGCTAAATTAATTATTATCATTAAGGCCCTGGGGACAGACTCCATTAAATACCACTGTGTGTGTCTGTGTCTAGCACAGGATGAGATGCATTAGCTCGAGCTGCATCAGGCTCGCCGGCCAAAATGAAACCAGAGAAGTTTAATGCACTTACATAACGGAGCACGCAGGCCTATGGGAGCAGGATATTTCACTCCAAAATACAGAGATCAAGCCACAAGTCTGTTGGAAAGAAGTATATAATCTCCTCTATGGCATAGAACATAGTCTAGCATGGCACAGAACATGGCAGTAAACATGCAAACATCTTGCATTTATAACTACCATGCTAGTATTTTTGATTACCATGAGAGACCTGGCTTGCTTGTATATGAATATTGCTCGTTTTGTGACAAATTGCTTATGTTCTCTACTGTACAAAAGAATCTGCTATATGTATACTGTAAATGTAAATGCAGTTTTGCAAATAATAACAGGATGTTACTTGCACTGTTTACCGCATTGTCTACTGTATATATAAAGTGTTTGTTAAATGCATAAATGTAAATGCAGTTATTCAAATCTGCATGCATGCCTAAAAACTTGATTTTAGATTTGATTGATCTTTTAAATACATGTAAAAAAAATAATAATAAAAAAGAAGAAGAAAAGGAAAAGAAAAGAAATAAATCATTTTTTATAGTTAGTTCATGTTAACTTTAAATACATTTTTTTATAAAGTGTTCCCTTATTTTTAATCTATAAAACATACTAATGGAATATTGTATTATAAAATTACATAATCGTAAAATCAGATATGAGCAGGCGTGCTCTGGGAACACATTTACAGTAAAATAAAAACGTATCTTCCTTTTCTTATATTACATCTTTCCGGTGTGTAATCCAACGGATGGTGTGGTAGCTGGGCTCTGCTAGGTCATGATCTGAGTATTGCAGTGCTAAGCTGCACTGCATGAGGTGTTGCATGTTTTGCTTGCTACCCAACTCGCACTTGCTGGTTGGTGAAAGACCCCATGCAGCATTGGTAGGCCATGGTTGATGGTTCAACTGGGATGATTCCTCTGGCTTCCCAAGATCTTGCTCCCACACAAAAGGCGTTCCATCTATCAAGCCTAAGAGTTTCAATAAAGGCTTTCTTGGATGTGCTTATGGCTTGTGTGGTATCCATAAAGCTTTTCCTGGACGGAAGATGCTTTATTGGCTTTTGGTGGGAGAAGAGCAGATGCCGGTCATCTGTTTCTGCAGTGGTCCGTTCCTCATTGCTGATAACGGTTCTTCTTATATCTGGAGGTGATATTCCGGCAAAGGCATGTAAGAAGGGTGTGGGAGTAGCTTTAATATAGCCAGTGATTATCCGGCATGTTTCATTGAGAGATTTGTCAAGCAATAAAAACTTATGAAGTCAGTTCACTCAATAATGTCCATGTCATCATGTGAAGCTCGTTCAACAGGAAGCACTTCTGCCTGGAAAGGAACAAGGCCTTTTTTTCTTCTGAAGCTTTTCTGTCTGTTGATGCTGATTTTATAGCAAATCAATAGACTGCTGGTCTCAGGTGAATCAATACTAATCTGCCTAATCTCTTCTCCTCGCCTGAATGATTCCCACTCTTAACGACCCCTGACTCCTGAGTAATGAACAAATGTCCCCAACTAAACACAGACAAGCAGCTTATCATCCATTTATATGTTATTCACTTGTTTATGTAAAATTTCATGTGGCAAAAAGGTTCTGCTGAGTTTCATTTGTTACTTGAAGACAAAAAATGGCTTGTTATTTTCTAATGTAAATATTTTCATCAGATTTTAAAGTGACTATATTAGCATACAGCCATGAACAGTTACAAAATCTAAAATGATTATCGATCTATGACTGTCTGAGCTCATCTCACCTTAATTTGCATCCACATACAGTAGGATGGAGCTTAGTTGTAGACATTTTAGTATGAAGTGTAGTTTATGTGTATATTGTCAGCTTTAAGATGCTGTGTGGGTCATTTGTGATTTATTTAATGAACCTCAGAAAGTTGGACTTTTATTATTTATTATAAAAAAATTGTTAATTCTCTGATTAATAATTCTCAAAAGGGCTAATAATAATTTGAAAGTAATTTTTACCCATTTTATTTCCAGATTTTAGTGTCCCTGTTACTAAATGATGCTAAACAAGGCCAAGTTGTTGCTATAGTTAATGTGCCATCTATTCGGAAGACCCATATATATAAGACCCAAATATATACATACATAAATAAATATATATACACACATGTGTGTGAGTATGACTATGAGTATGTACACACACCACACACACACACACACACACACACACATACATACATACATATTACACAACATACACGTCACTTGTAAAGAATACATATTGTTTATGGCTTTAGGTGTAGTGTTGCTGTATCGAGTTTAGGATTCAGAAATGAGGATGAGGATGATCATCTGGGCCAAATACACACGCACGCGCACGTAAACGCACGCGCACGCACCACACAAAGACGCGCGAGGCCGCGACTGATGCTGAACATCATCTGAATAACACTAGGCAAAATGAAACAAAGCAGCATTTAAAACAGCAGTATTTGACAGCGCGCTACACTGCTGAAGCCTGGTGACTGTTACCGTGCTGTCATCCTCTGCTTCTCCCTGCAGACATCGCAAATCACGCCTGGTTAGCGGTACATTACACACACACAAACACACACACACACACTCACCTGGGTCAGTATCACCTGCCGGTGAATCATCACCTTGTCATTCATGTGGCCGTTATCCGTCCCATATTTACCCGAAAACAGCCGCCCTTTCCTCACATTTGCCCTGTTTGCTAAGCGACCGCAGGAGATGCTACATCCTCTTTCCTGAGTACCAGGAGCCTGTAACCAATGGAAACGCTCCGTCAGATTGTTTTCTGTGTTTTCTTTTCCTCCAGTTATGACCGGGGCTACGTCATTCAACCCACCCACGCACTTACGTGCATTATCTGGAATTTGACTGGATGTCTGGATGTCGACTGGCTGCTGATTGGTCGGCCCTATGATGACTGGATATGATTGGATGAAAGGATTGTTAGGCTTGACGCTGTTAATAAACAAATAAACAAGTGTTTCATGACAGAAAATGGTTTTTAATGCAGTTAACTCGTAAAATCCCAAAAATTTAGGGTGAATTGCCCTAAAGTGGGATTTTTTTTCCATTTCAGAATTTTGTGAAATATTGCGATGTTTAGCCAAACTATTAAATCGCACTCAGTAGGCCTACATAAAAAAACAAAAAAAAAACAAAAAACAGGATGTGTTCTAATCAAATCAAAAGAGAAAATACAGATAACACATTCAACAAATTAATTATAGACATATTAGTGCTCTTAGTGCAAATCGTCTGAGTAAAAAGCTTTTGGTGGTTGAAACATGGATAACTGAACATCATCAGACAAATAATACAATTTGATGCATTGATGAATTTATTATGAAGACATTAAGCAACTATTATTAAAGGTCTATATTATTATTTAGATAGAAAAGAGTTAAATGCACAGTCAGAATTTCTTGACTGTTCTCTTGTTAATTTTCCTTAACAACAGGCGTAGGTTAGGTCTTTTTGCAGGCAAAATATTAAATCTTGCAATACCTGAACCTACCCCTCACACAAAACTTTCTGCTATTTTAAAAACATTTGCGATTTTATAAAACACTTCATTCTTCATGCTTGTTTCATATAGGGACCGAAAACTGTCCAGACCATGGTCAAAATGTACTGGTATTACCATACCTGTGGGGACATCTAGTCCTCATAGCACAGGATACCAGGTACACACACACACACGCACACACAAGAACCACAAAGAGTCTTCAAACCATACCACAAGAAAATATTCCAATGACCTTAAACATCTGCAATAGCAGCATTTTAATATTGCATAATATATAAAATATATATATATATAACCATGATTGTCTCGAATGCCCTACCACACATTTCTGACTGACTAAAGTAATGTCCCACATTAGGCTAATCATACTGTGCCACTTTTCAAAACCACATTTCCAAAAAAGGGACACTAGGACACACACATATGTATATATATATATATATATATAGTTTATGCATACAAAGTTATACTATATTTTGATGGACAAACATTTTATAAGCAAATTAGACCAGCAAGTAGCACGAATGTCTTGTTTAAAATTAATTAATACTCCTTTGATATTAGATTTGTCCAAACTCTATGTCAATAATCTTTGGGTGGTCTTCACACGATGTGCTTCCTGTCTGATGATTGCTCTGCCCTCAAATATGACTGGATATCCGAGAGGTCATGTGATTGACATGATTCCACAGCTTTGGCTAACCCTTAGTTTCACTGGCATTCATGTATTTATGAATCTACGAACAGACCTTAGGTGTGCCATATTAGGCAGTGTGCTACTTTAGGGCAATTCACCCTATGACTTTAGAAGAGATTATCATATGAATTTAGAAGGAGATTATAAATTTATTTAAAGTTTATAAATAAACACAAATATGCATGTGTACGTTTAGCTGATAAAGGAGGCATAATGTTCTGATTTTAGACTTTAATGAAATGACATGAGTATTTGTGAGTATGAAGGTAGGTGCATCCCAAATCTCATACTTCTGGACTATTCTATGAAATTCCACAAATAAAAAGTCTTCATGCAGAAAACTCTCATATATTCTGCATGCATTTAAAAGTTAACAAGCAAATGGATGTTTATAAAAGTTGACATTGCTGTTGCATATTAAATATAGCACAGATAACATTAAATTATTTTATTTTATTTATTTTATTATATATATATATTTTTACCAGGTTAAATTATTAGTAACTCAAACCCTTTTATCTAAGCCTAAGTCTCAGCCTCAGACATGTAGGTCTCTGCAGGAAAGTAATGGGAGTTCAGGGTGTTTTTACACCATCATACCTGATTGGCTGACGTCATAGTGACAGTAGGTTTAGGGGTTGTCACGCCCACGGACCATTGGCTGAAAGTCTGATGCATATGGGACACAAAAGTGGAAACAATTCAGCAGTGCTGAAGTTCTAATCAGATTGGTTGAATTCTACAGGATTTCTGCAAGACATGTGAGTTGCGTTCTTTAACGTTCCGCCTATAAACAAAGATGACCTGACGCCATCCTCAAAAGAAACACCCTCATGAAAGAAAAAGCCATTGTGTTTACAACTGTAAACCCAACCAAAGTGCACACACACAGCAGTTAACACACACACACCGTGAACACACACCCGGAGCAGTGGGCAGCCATTTATGCTGCAGCAGTCAGGGAGCAAGTTCGGTGCCTTGCTCAAGTGTACCTCAGTCGTGGTATTTAACAATGAAGATTCAATTCTCAGAATGAATTCTGTCGATTCTAGACCCAGAAATTGGAATAAGTTCCGAAAAAAGAAAAATCAGAATCAAATGGCCCTGTAACAGGCTATTTGCAATTTTTCTTTGAAACTATTTTGCAGTATTCTGCAACATTATTATTAGGCGAGATCTGATGCATGTGCATTTTTCCCAGACAGTAACTAACTGGATTACGAGAACGATGAATGCTTGAATCTGATTGGCTGACAAACGTTCTAAGGTGTGCAATTATTTTCAAGGAAACGCACGGCGAACATACTTCCAGGCAGGTCTTGACTGCATTACATGTCTATATCCCTTCACCAAATGATCTAAGTTATTTCAAAGGTCCTTACAGCCTAAAAAAGGCAAACAAACCAACAACCAACAATGACACTGATCAAATAAATGAATAAATATAGAAATAAATAGGATAAAAAAATGACTGATAATTCCCATGTTCTTGCCACAAAATTAAGTTTTATTATGTTCTTTCTAAAGATTTCCTTCTCTTCTCTAGTTTCACTATTACTAAAGACACTGCTCTGCTGCCAATCACTTTTAAGAGATGCAGACACACACACACACACACTTTTTTTCTCTCTAACACACACACACGCAATGTTATTAGCTGCATTAGTCTGCTATCAACGGCTTAAGCCTCTTTTACTAAAATTACGTTTTGAATACAAAAATCAGACGAATGCCTTCAAATATATCACCTGCATCACCACCTCGGGTGTGCATTATTTTCTAAGAATTCAATGGCCTGTCGTTATTTATTCATTGTATAGTTAAAGCAGTCAAAATGATATTTTGTCTTAAATATTGTATTAACCATGAGCAAATTAGCCAAGTGTTGACTGCTGATAGGATTGCAAATAGTAAAGCTCATACAATCTGCTAACAGGCATAGAAATACCAACAGTATAATGAAGAAAAGTGTCAAATACAAAGCACTTAAAGATGGTTACTTAGTATGATGCAATGGAAAGATAGCAAAACATATAATAATAATAATAATAATAATAATAATAATGATAATAAAAATGCTTGTATCTTAAAAGGGGGGTGAAATGCTATTTCATGGATACTGAGTTTTTTACACTGTTAAAGAGTTGGATTCCCATGCTAAACATGGACAAAGTTTCAAAAATTAAGTTGTACGTTTCAGGTTTTTTCACAAGTTTCGGAAGGTTTTTTTCGAGTATGGCTCTTTGTGAAGTTAGATGGAGCGGAATTTCCTTATATGGGTCCTAAGGCACTTCTGCCGGAAGAGAGCGCGCTCCCGTATAGCAGAGCACTGAGAGCACAACAGACTTCACTGATCAGAGCGAGAGCGTCGCGAAATGTCACAAAAGAAGTGTGTTTTTGGTTGCCAGGGCAAGACAACCCTGCACAGATTACAAAAGAAAAAACAGCATTAAGGGACCAGTGGATGGAGTTTATTTTTACAGAGCATCAACGGAGTTGTGCAAGTGTTTTTGTTTGTTCCCTGCATTTCGAAAATGCTTGTTTTACAAACAAGGCCCAGTTTGACCCCGGATTTGCGTATCGTTTATTTCTTAAGGATGATGCAATCCCAACGAAAAAGGGTCACGATCGTGTGTTGGAACTGCAGGCGGTGAGTAAAACTGCTTCAAATATCTCTGCCTCCTTGTTAGTGCGTCCGCCTCCCATGCCAGAGACCCGGGTTCGAGCCCCGCTCGGAGCGAGTCGTTGCTGCTGCTGCTCTCGTTCAGTTTCAGCCTCGGGATCTGATTCTGGATCATAAATAAACAGCTGAATCTGAATGTAAGCCATGGTTTGTTATGGATGATGTTTTTTTTTACTCACGGTAATGTCAGCTTCCAAACGCTCTCAACGCAAAAGCCTACTCGCGCTCGCGATTCTTTAGCTCCGCCCACACGTCACGCCTCCAGTCGGTCGTGTTTTTCTGGGAAAAATCGGTACAGACTATCTTTCTCTAATGAATATAATAAAACTAAAGACTTTTTGGAGTTATGAAGGATGCAGTACTACTCTTTAGGTCATTGGTCTCAAACTCAATTCCTGGAGGGCCACAGCTCTGCACAGTTTTGCTCCAACCCTAATCAAACACACCTGATCCAGCTAATCAAGGTCTTCAGGATTACTAGAAACTTCCAAGCAGGTGTGATTTGGAGCTGGTTGAAGCTAAACTCTGCAGAGCTGTGGCCCTCCAGGAATTGAGTTTGAGACCAGTGCTTTAGGTACTCAAGATTAACAGGATATTGAGTGAAAACGAGCATTTCACCCCTGCTTTAAAAGAAAACAACCAAATCCAAACAAATTATTAAGAATGATTTATTGTCGCTCATAAAAATGTGATATTTTACAGAACCAAAAGAACACAATGCAGAGAATGAGTTAATGCTGAAAATAAAGATCTAATGACTCATAATGGTCTGATGAACAGGATGTATTCAGGTGTTGACAAGACAGGAAGTTTACTCATTTCAGAGACATTTAAAGTTTCAAATGTGTGAGATTCATACTGTGCAAACAACAGGGCATCAAAAGGAGAGGAAAGATGATATCAGAGAGCTTCCTGTCACTAATTTTTTTAATCAGAATACATCAGAAATGAATAACTCTAAAAATAAAACAAAAATTCGACCTACTTCTAGAAGTCTTTACAAAAATATATTTGACACGAAACAGAATATTACACAGGTTATGCGAGATTTAAGTTATGTTGAAAAGGAACCTATAGATTCGGAGGGTTACACAATGCATAGACGTATGTTGCAATCACAATCTTTCATCACACAAGCAATTTTTTTCTATTTTACTTTAATCTTTTTTTCTGGTTTTGATATAATCAAAGGGATATGTGTAATTAATATTTACATATATACATCAAATGGACAGTACAATATAACACATCATCAATGCACTTGCTCAAATTGGTAAAACTGATGGAAAACATTAGACATAAACTATTGATTAATATGCATTCTAATATATATATATATAGAGAGAGAGAG